>NC_091867.1:9918434-10218500 GCF_019399895.1 Cardiocondyla obscurior
TCCTAGGGCTGTAGGTACAAAGTACTTTTCTATCGCTACTTTTGCGGATGCATACCTATGTATTCCTTCATCGAACTGTAATCATATAACGAACAACCATATTATAATTTGTTAAAATTATATATATGTATATATACATCAACGATATAATCGAATTAATATAATTAAAAATAAAAGCACAATACTTATAAATACTGATAAGCCTGTCTCGAGTGAATTCCACAGCGAAATAGTTATATAATAATTTATGACGACGAAAGAAATGCGCTAAATATAGATGTATGTAAATATGCAAGTGAAAATAAAGTGTTGAGAGTTTCTCGGTGCCATATAGGTTAACTTAAACGTTCACACGTACAACGAGACTCTTGGTCGGATGTCCTGAATCCTTGAGATACATTTCGCGCAATTGTTTCCGCTTTGCGTCCTTCCATAACGATATTTCGCGCTGTTCCGGCGTGAGATCGTAAATATTCTTCGAGGACATGATTCTCTGGCTTCGTAACTCTGATCTTCTCTCTCGAGCCTCTCTCTTCACCTCTCTTATCCACAATTCCGCACCACGTTTCTCTATCTTATCACGCGGACGAGCGCCGTACCGATTGCGAGTAATTGCGAACGGACGCTTACAAGCTTCTAGTTCAATTCTGCAAAACATAAATGTCTTGTTAATTCAGAGACAAATAAAACAAATACGGAACTAAAAAACAAAAACTGTTAACGCTCAAATTGCGTGAGAGCGCAATGAAATTACAAAATATCTATACATGCATGTCGATCTTATCTGAAATATCATATATCTTTTCATTAGTGTGCGTACTCGTTAACAATTTTGTCAAACAATGGGCACGAACCGACGAAACGTGATCGATTGCGTTATTTCGGTTTATCAGCTGACAATACGACGCCAGACGACGGGGGAGCTGTACGAGCTGAATTGATGAGCCTTCTCCTCGCATTATCGTTTCCGCTTCTCAGGGAGATTGGAAGAGTAGTCGTCCTTTTCCTCGAGGTGGAGGGAGACGATTAATGAATCTGGGTTACGCGATATCGCAGGGCACGTGATTCGCGCCGTCGCTGCGTCTACACATCCTCCGACAAAAACCAAGCCGGAATTCGACGAGGCGGGCTCGATAAGCGGATCGCTACGCGCAGCGACGCGTCGAGAAGCACAGACACTTGACCGTCGGTGAATCACATGGTCAATGGTGGTGGAGAGCAACATCGGAGGGGGAGGAATACAAAAGAGCGACGCCGCTCGTCAAGAGTAGTCGCGATTGTCGTTACGTCCATAGGAGGTTCGTCTTCTTCAGCCAGAGAGATCTCGTGAGTACGTTTATTTCCAAATTATTTTACTGTCCGCCGATTACGCCGCGACGAAGCCTCCTCCAATTTCTGCGACATTTCCTTTACGCTTATTCCAATCCCAACCTGTCTCTTTCTCGCGAATCATTCAGAGTGAAATGGACTCGTACGTCTATGTAGATGAGAACGTAAACAAAGCGAGGTCGAGCTGGACGATCGAAATAAGGAAATTTTTTTTAGTCTCTTCGCTCTTTTTATTTTCACTTTCCTTCGGATGCTGAGATGCAACCTACGGGATTTAGAGGGTTATTATTAATTTTCGTGAAAGGACTGCTTGTAAAAATTGACGAGATAGACAGGGAAAGGACTGAAAAGAGAAAATTGTGTCACTGACTTCAAGGATGCGGTAGCTTGACGATTATTGCGTGTCATGCGCGATTAACTTGGTTTCACCGTTGTATTGCGTGAATATTCACGTGTCGTGCAGCTCGTCGTATAAAGTGGACCTTAAAACGAATCAATTTTGCAATCGGACGTTGCCCATTGTTGTCGAGCGTCGTTCAGGTTGATCGCGCATCGTCGTGAACTTGTCGAGACACGTGCAGCAGGCTTGTCAGTTTCGCGCGCGGAAAAGTGGCTATTTTTAAGCGTAAGGCGCAGTCTGGTTTTTTACTGTATATAATATATACATTTTTTTTAAGGAAGTAAACTCTAAGATTAATAAAAAAAACAGCAAAGCAAAAAATTATTTTGCTTCAAATATGTCGGTAAAAAAAATTAAAAAAAAAAACGCGTAAGTGAAGCTTTGCGACTTCGCGTGCGCTAAAATTATTATCGAGTGTTATTTCCGCTGATTTTATTTTGTAAAGATGATTAATCGAGAACAAACGGCGCCGAACAATTACAATAAGAGACACATGTTTATAAATCGTTTCCTATATGCATGTCATTATCACGTGATGCAATAAACTCCTTTATCATGCCGAGCGGCAAGTGCGCATCTAGCGCGCAATCAAAAGAAAAGCAAGCTCATATTTTTCTTTTTCTTCTCTTCGTTCGGAGAAACGGCTCGTGGGTCGTCATCGTGCATCGTCACTTCGCGGAGCTATGAGATAAAGCCCGAAAGAACAACGCATTTACATTCCTCGATAGGCATGTTGATTAATAAAATAATTAAATCGATCCGAACTTCCTGATGCGTCGAAATAAAACGCAGAAACGCGATAAGAAATTTAAAAGACTAAATAAAATTTTCAGATTCTTACCAAAGATCAAAATATTTTATCGTGGCCCAAACTGCGAGTTTTCGTTATCAGCCGCTCGATAAGAGTTTCTGCGCCTCGTCTGCGCTCGAAGAATGGCAAAAAAAAAAAAAAAAAAGTTAAGACAAAAGAAAAATTAACAAGAGATAAAAAGACTCAGGCTCTCCTCGAAAGTCTTCCGGAATCACGTATGGGTAGGCATACACGCGCGTGCACACACGCACCATAAAATTATCGCGTTCATTGTTTGACGCGAGGTCGAGAGATCCGTTATCTACACGTGATCGCGCGTCCGCTTGCGCGTTTCCAAACAGTGTGCTGAGCGAGCATCGCGAGCTGGACCTGCGTCGATGATTACGTCTGGCTTGTTGTTTTCCAGCTACGAGAAAAAGAAAGTGAGTCATCGCTGAAAACCACAAAATTCTCGAACCGACCGAGATAATCTAGCTGATTCCGCGGACGCTTTGACGCAGAACGAAGCAAAAGTTAGTGCGTTGAAACTGAAAGATTTTTTTTATCTCTCGACATCAGCCTGACCTCGAAGTATTATTATTGCACGTTGCACACGCTAGTTCCAGTTAAAAAAAAAAAAAAAAAAAACGTCTTGGATACGAAAGTTCTTGGTGATAATGCTCTACAAAAAGCAATCTGACCTAACTATCTTTCTCAGACTCTTACGAAGCTGATTTTCGACATTCCAATCGCGCACATTAATCACAACATCTTTCCGTGGTGTTTCATCATCTTCCTTTCGCTTATCTAAAGTGACAACTGCTTAGCTTTAATCTGAAATAATTTCCTTATCTGTGTGATAACTATGCGATTATTAATTTTATTGCAAAATAATAATGTTTATGCATGTCGTGAGACATAAGCGAACAAGCTGCTATAAAAATTTGATGCACTCGTAATTTCTCAACTGCGATATAAAATCAATTGTTTTCTTTTGAGGAAGCTAATCTATATTTTATTACTGATATTATTCTTTTTTCTAGGTAGCCTAATTAAGGAGTAATTATGAAGAGCGTTGTGGCCTTGTTATTACTGGCGGTCCTTGCCACAGGACAGGCCATTTCCTTCAACAAGATTTTGGATGCAGAATGGTTCATTTTCAAGGTATAAAATTCTTAAACTTGTTAGCAACATCAGTGTTATGGAATATAATAATAAAAAAAAAGAAAAAAAAATACGACTAAACGAAATACTGATTATATTTATTATTTTCAGACGCACCATAAAAAGATCTATAAATCTTCGGTTGAGGAGGGTTATAGAATGAAAATTTTCCTGGATAACAAACGCAAAATCTCTGAACATAATCGCAAATACGAGACAAAGGAAGTTTCTTACAAATTAGGAATCAACAAATATGGCGATATGGTAAATTATAAGAAGATTGTTACCTGCATTGAGAAGCGAGCGGTGTTTTTACGATACGTTCATTTCTCTTACAGTTGCATCATGAATTTATTAATACTCTGAATGGTTTCAACAAATCAGTGAGCCCGTGGAAAGAGTCTGTGGGAGCGACATATATCCCACCAGCTCACGTCGAATTGCCAAAACAGGTCGATTGGAGGAAACATGGTGCTGTTACAGCAGTTAAAGATCAAGGACACTGTGGATCTTGCTGGGCGTTCTCTACTGTAAGTCTGTTTTGCAATCTCTTCTCAATATTAATATCTTTGATTCGTAACTTTAATAATTTGAATTTTATTAATTTTAACTTAATTTTTTTGTAGACTGGAGCCTTGGAGGGCCAGCATTTCAGACGAAGTGGCATTTTAGTGTCTTTAAGCGAACAGAATCTAGTAGACTGCTCTAGCAAATACGGTAATAACGGATGTAACGGTGGTTTGATGGATAATGCTTTCCAGTATGTCAAAGATAACAAAGGTGTCGATACTGAGAAGAGCTATCCATATGAAGCAGAGAATGACAAGTGCAGGTATATGTCTATTATAAAAACATGCTTAAAACGTAGAATTTAATTATTACCTTTTTGGCATTGTAGATATAATCCGAAAAACAACGGCGCTACCGATGTCGGCTTCGTAGACATTCCAGAAGGAGATGAGGAGAAGTTGAAGGCTGCAGTTGCCACTGTAGGCCCGATCTCCGTCGCTATTGACGCCTCTCGTGAATCTTTCCAATTTTACCGCGAAGGTACGAGAACTTATTTATATGTTGTAAAATCTGAATTTATTTAAGTTTTTATTTATTGTCTTTACTATAAATCGTACTTTTTTTTAGGAGTATATTTCGATCCTGAATGCAGTTCAGAAAATCTAGACCACGGTGTGCTAGTCGTTGGCTATGGCACAGACTCTGAAACCGGTGACGATTACTGGCTTGTAAAGAACAGTTGGGGCGAAACGTGGGGCAAAGACGGTTACATCAAGATGGCCAGGAACAGGGAAAATCACTGCGGCATTGCGAGCACTGCCAGTTATCCTCTAGTTTAACTTTCATCGATAAAGAACTTTTTAGTGCATTGTGATTCGTTAATTGAAACATGACTGACATGACTAGTAACCGCACAAAGTTATATACTTGTTGGAACAAGATTATTTCACTGCTCTTACATATTAATTTCTTCAAAGTTGAATTTTTAATTCTGACATAAAAAGTTTTTACAATCTATATTCTTTGCTAAGCAAAAAAAAATTTGTTTTCTTTTTTTTTAGTTTTATCTTTGAAACTTTTTCTTTAAGTCTCTCTACGTAATTGTTACAAATAAAGACAAAAGAGAAACACTCGCGAAAATAGTAAAAGTTGTGAGCCTCGAAGATTGTGATTTGATATTTTCTCTAATTAATACATACTTTTAATTTAGAGACAATTGTAGAACGTTACTTTAAGCTTTATTTAATTTTTATTTTATAATCACAGAATGATATTATGACTCGATATATCTTCTTAATATCTCGAGTTTAAAAGTTACTCTATGTAATTCTCATTTCTTTTTTTTTTTATTTTATTAGAGTTATAAAACTAATGCTAGATCTATTAAGCCATGTTTAAGAAATCATTACATATACATATATTTCAGATAACCCAGAGTTAAGATATTGTTTTGTATCCATGAAAAAATTGATCTCTATTTTCTAGAAAATTAAATGATGGGAAATAAAGAAATTAATACAATCATGCTACGTTAATTTATCGTACACTCACCGTCAGGAATGGTGTTCGTGGTGCTGCGACGGCGGCTAGCGTCCGTGATCTTGGCGTAGGGTGTGTCGAATCTCACACGAAGCGCGCGCGTAGATGTGTTGCGGAGCACCGGTCACAGAGGAATGAGGGGGAACGCGGCCTACTACATTTCCCTTACCTCCCTATACTCGGCGGCCGAGAAAGAGAGCACATACGTCAGCCACTATATCTGCCTTTCGCCGCTTGTCGCAGCAAATGTCATATCTGTTTTTCAATATTTGTGAATAATAAGTAATGTGTCAGTAATGCGATAGCTATGCGTCACAAGACATACGACATATAATATGTTTTCCTATTCGACACTTCGACTGTTATTTCGTACCGATTTCCCGATGTGAAATCGAGACGATGATTAATCACGAAGATATTACAACTCCATGCGCGATGATTCGTCCGATTAATCTTTAATTAAGATGTACGTAACGTGTTGAAAAATAATGTACTCGACTTGGCGTCGGTTGACTCCCATCACTACTCGGTTCACCGGAACTTTAGTCGTAAGACCGTCCGCCCGCGCGCGCGTGTGTCCGCCTCGTTATGTTTTCGTCTGCCAGAATTTCGCGCGAAAACGTTGGGCGTGAGTAGTTAACTCGCCGGTCACTCGACACTTGATTTCATTCACCAGGATAAGACTCGTCGACAATTAGTCGCAAGGAGTATACATTTCCGCCGAGGTCGCGGGATTTATCCTCGACGTCCGCCAATATGACCAGGTGCGCGATTTTAAGGTTAAGTCGCGGTGGTCTGCTAAGTTTCTCGCCTTGCCGAACCTCCACGGGCAAGAAACGCACGGCAGACGCCCCGGCCTTCGATCTCTTTATCTATTCTTCCCAGAACTGTCCCTGTTTATCGATTTTTTTTCAGGTCGAAAATCGAGCTGGGCGACGTGACGCCGCACAACATAAAGCAGCTGAAATTGCTCAACCAAGTCGTGTTCCCGGTCTCGTACAACGAAAAGTTTTACAAGGACGTGCTGGAAGCCGGAGAGCTCGCCAAACTAGCTTATTACAATGACATTGTGGTAGATGGATTTCAGATGACTTTTGCTTAATTTCGCAACTCTTGAATTTTACTGTATGAAGACCTGCAATTGGGAGAAACATGACACTGCTAATTTTAATTTGACTTAAAATGTAGCTGGTTCGAATGGGGATTTATTAAGGAAAATCATTATTGTTATTAGATCGATCAAATTAATAGATTAACAGATATTTAAAAGTTCTTTTCGCAAATTGAGAAAGCTTTAAAGACGAGTATTTTAACCTTTAAATAAAACACTTCTTTTTCTTTTTTTTTTTTTTTTTTTCTTTCGTGAACGGGCAATTGTGTATCGGATTTTAATTTGTATCACAACTTTCAGGTTGGGGCTGTCTGCTGTCGTGTAGATACTTCCGAAAACTCTAGGCGCTTATACATAATGACATTGGGTTGTCTTTATCCCTATAGAAGATTAGGAATTGGCACTGTTATGGTCCAGCACGTTTTAAACTATGTTAATAAGGATGGCAATTTCGATTCTATCTTCTTGTAAGTATGACTCGTGCAGTTTTATCCTGAAATTAATTATGAAAAAGTATAACTTCTAAAATAAAATTAATATTCGTAGACACGTTCAGATAAGTAACGAGGGTGCGATCGACTTTTATAAGAAATTCGGATTTGAAATTGTCGAAACGAAAGAGCACTACTATAAAAGAATAGAGCCGGCGAACGCACATGTACTACAGAAAACGCTGCGCCCACGAACGAATCAAACGAATCATCAAACGGCCAACTAACACGTAGTACTGTTCATTAAATTATCTTTTCCATAATTTAGGCTCTACTTACGTTTCCATGTTCTGTCAATAAAATCATTTTATATTATATTTGATTATTCCTGCTTTCATTCCATGGTACCTCCTGTATATAAAAGTACAACTAGACCTAGGCACCTGAATACTTAATCAAATGTGACGGTAATAAGTTGTTAAGAACCTTAAAATGTAAAGTCGCAAAAAAAAAGAATTTAAAAAAGACAAAAAGATTTTTCTTCCAAAATGAGGAGAAGCGCGATTTTGCGATTGTTGTATAATCACATTTATTGTCCATCAAACTCTCTTTACGTATTAAAAATTTGTACACAACATATCCAAGCGGTCCTCCTTTAGAAAATCGTGACGATTAAAATGACGACGAGCACGTTGAAAAATATATTTATAAGAAACAAGTATATTGAACATCTTACATATCAAAAGTTGTCTGGTGTAAAATTAACAAATTGCGGGAATGAGTGCCACGCGCGCGTAAAGAAAAGTTTTTTTTTTCTTTTTTACTCGCTCTCTAACATAACATCATCGTGTAGTGCCTTTATATTTATAAAAATAGTTTTACAAATATAAAAAAAAAGCAAAATAAATAAATATTAAGTATCCATTTCTTCATATGTACAGGACGTTTTTTTTTTTTTTTTCTTTACTAACATATTAATCGAATAACGGAGTCGTAATACTCTATGTTCTAATCTTTTTAGATAACGTCGTGGAATACGACAATATGACATCAATGTGACAACAGTAACGACTAACGCGATTAATACAGTAAAAAATTGCTAGTGTGATGCGTTACCTTTTTTTTTCTTCAGGCCTGGAGTGTTGGAAAAATATATAATTAAGCCGCAGAAAAACAATGACTGATATTTAGACGTATTCTGATATAGTTGGATTGGCTGTATAAATAGACGTTGCCGAAATAGACTTAAGTAGACATCTCCGCTTCCTGGATTAATATTATAACAGTAATAATTTTTTTATATATTTTCTCTTTTTAAATGTTGGACAATTAGAGTTCCAGTAACTCTTTTATTCTTCTGGCACATAGCTCGGATCCTTCCATCGCTTCTTTCGAAGTCTACAAAAGTGATAAAGTAATTCAATAAATATACGATATAATAATAAGTCTAATAAAATGTAATAAAAGCGAAAGTTTTACCTGCAAAAGGTTGAGAAACCCATGCGGCAAACCCGGCAAAATATCTAGTGTGACTTTATTGCCAAGCGAGCGAAGCTTCCTCGCAAACATAATGCAATCGTCAAGAGTAGGATCGAGGTGCAATGTCTGGAAGCAAACAAATCATACGTAAAGTTTTTTAACATCGTCAATTTCAAGTATCGATCCAAAGTTCATTAAATTTTACATTATTCGTTAGTAATTAGAATTCAAACAAGTACCAGTATTTTTATGGGCGGCATGTTAACTAGCATATTATCCGGCGCCATGTAAGGGCTGAGAAAGGGATCTTTTGGTATTGCGAAGAAGAACTCTTCGGGAGTAAGGGAGTTCTCCATATTGAGCTCTCTACTGTCTTTGCTACTCCTTCTGCCGAAGGACCACCCGAATAGCGACCACGACTTGTTACTCTGCCCCGAGCTGTTCCCATTTCTGCTGGCACTGTCGTTTCGCGCGGCAGGCGTCGACGTCGAGGCGAGGCCGGAGTTTCTGTACATGTTCACAAACTTGCTGATAAATTCTTGCGACTTTGCCTGCGCTTTTGGACACTCGGTACCTGTCGGGTTAAAAGATTTCTTTTTTAAATGAGATATGAGTTAATTTAATAATAATTAAACTTTTTAGAAGCTTAATGAACACCAAACGTCGACTGTTTTCTTTTTAAACTGTGACAAGATATTTTAGTGTTAATCTAAATTGATCTGTGAATTCGAAAAAGAAACCAGCCTTGATTAATTTACGTGGGTAATGTACCATCGACTTCCGTTAAGCTGACGGAGTTTAACGTTGAGTCGGATGGAAGGGACATCAGTTTTTGAGGGTCGTTCGCGTCGTCTCCGTTTGGACTCAGGGCTAATGCTATAAGGTCACTTTCGCTCACTTCTGCAAAAGATTCTGTGTCCGTCTTGGCGTCCTCTTCATTTTCCTCTTCTTTGCTGTAAAATAATCAGTACAAATATTTTTATTACACAAACTGCAAAATATCCATTAATTTACTTTTAAAACAGTAATCTCTCTTAAAATAAAATATAATTTACATTGAAATCTTACTTTAGAGGCTTCTTGTTATCAGGGTCTGTTGCATAAGCTTTCAGACACCGTAGCATGAAACCAAACGGTAGTAATGGATCGGTAAGGCAAAGCATGCGAGAGGGTGATGGGACGAATTCGATGCGTACGGGAGTGTACGCCATAAAAATGCCGTCTGGTTTTCTTATATTCAACTGCATACACCGCAAAGTGGTTCCCAAGTTTAAGTTTCCTCCTGCCGAATCGCCTGTCGAAATATCGATCATAAAATTAAAATATATTCAATCAACGTGCGGCGTTATTGCTAAATCAACTTTGCCTTACCAACGAGAATTACTTTCTTCGCCGTACTTCCCAGCAGCGTGTTCGCGTGCTTCAGCGCCCAAGCGTAGGCATATAGCACTTCCTCGAGCGCGCGAGGATAGGGCGCCTCCGGGGCCAGGCTGTAATCTATGCTCAAGATCGGTACGCCGAGCGTCACCGTCCAGTTTCGCAGGTACATCTCGTGCGACCGCGAGGTCTGCGACACGAATCCACCCCCGTGAGTGTGAATGATCAGCTCGTCGCACAGACCGCGTAATTCGCCTGCTACACCTCCCGATCCAACCTTGATAAAACGTGAAAAATGAAAAACGTTATTCGCCAAGTGTCAATAAAATTTTTTGGAGGTCTATTCCAAGCGTATAGCTTTGCGTTATATTTTACGTTAATATTTTACGTACCATTCCTAGACGCCGCTTAGAGCTGAGCAATCTAACGTGAATAGGTTTCTTCCCAATGTGGCTATTCGGTATCGGAATGGAGACAGTTCCACCGTCCAGAGTAGGGAGAATTAGTTCCTCGGGCGGAATTGATATCACTTGATTGATTGCCAAGTTTGACGTGTTCATCATGTTCATTATGACTGTAAAGCGAAAAGAATCTTATTGACTCTGACTGATAAAGCATAAAATAATTATTATATTTTTTTTTTCTCTCTAATTAACGTAAATTTATTTTTCAACAAAGAATTTTTTTACTTCCTCACATCTTACCGGATTCGCTCAGAAACCAGAAGGCCTGGCAAAAGGAGACTTCAGCATGCTGAGATATGTTAACAATGCGACGCGCCCTCGCTTCGGGATCTAATAAATATTTGACGGAGTTCGTGCATAGACTTAGTAGCGTACCGTTACTATAATACATTTCGCTGAAAGACGCCATAAAAAACGACAGGGCTTTCAAAACGTGTCTCAGGCTTTCGCAAAACTGTAAAGAGAAAATTTTATATAGACAACGTTCTGAAGGAGTTCTAATTAAGTGTCTTATTTGCAAATACCTGAAACCCCAAGCACCTGCCGTAAAAACAATACTGATTGATATTTGCGGCGTTGCTGAGAAGTTCCTGAATACTGTATTGCTCGAGTGGAAACAGCGATAGTTTCCCGTCGTTCATCACGTCCGTGCTCCACGAGTACATGGTCTTTAGCTGCTGCAGGCATGTGTAGAGCGATGCCAGGAGCTGGGAGCACGCCTCTATTTCCCTGAAAGTTCACAAATCTAGTTAGCCTTAATTGTTCGAGGTGGCCCTAGAGGAAGAACGAACCGCGAAGGTCGACCCAGGCGATAATTACTTCATGTAGTAGCTCTTGCGAAAGAACACAGAGTCCCTTTGGTTGTACATCTGCCGGCAGACCAGGTTGGAGTGCATGATGCACTTGTCCACGAGCGAGAGGAAGCTGCGGTAACCGTTACCCGGGGTCTCCTCGTCGAAGTCGAAGTACGGCGCGAACCTGACGATCTCGCGATAGAGCGGCTGGAGATCGGTCAGGCAGTCCAGGATCGCCAGCAAGGCGGCCTTGATCCGTACCCCGTTCTTGTCCTGGTGCGGCGTGAAGTACTCGACGTTGGCGCGGCACATCTCGCGCAGTGCGCCCCACTGCAGCGGCTCGAAGTCCTCGAACGGCCGCTCGAAGTCGTCGTTGAACGTCGACATTTTCGGTGGATCGTCGCGCGATCGAGTGGCCCGCTAAGTCACCGTCACCTTCTCCTCCACCTCACCCTGGGTTACGACCAACTGCGCGAGAATTTAATGGTGAGAAAGGTGAACCCTGACCTTACCGCGCATCCTGGACAGCCGCCGTGGCGCGACGAGTCATGACGCCGGTAAAAACAATGGACGATGAATGACTAAGTAGATTGGAGATTCGACGCGGCCATCGCGAACGAGGTTAATTTAGAGTCTAGGTCTGAGAGGGCCCGCTACCGTCCAGGAGAACGAGAAGTCAGCTGATCGAGCCGAGACCGAGTTCGTCGTTCGCGGATCGATTCTCGGCGCGAGGGAACCCTGACTGCGGCCGGCCGAACGTGAACTGGACGCTTAATTCGTAGGTGAGTCGGCTCGTCGACGTGACGCGACGCGCGGGCTCGCGGAACCAGACCACGTTCCAGATTCTCTATGCGGCGTCGTCTGCGTCATCCCGCGATTATCGCGCGTCAGAGACAGATAGGTATGCGTCGATAACTACGCGTCGTGTCTGAAACCGAGCTCGTGAATCTCTGAACTTTTTTTTTTCATTAATTAAAGTAGTTAAGACGACTCGAAAATTACCGCTACACGATGCATACTTTTGGATACGCACGTATTGGACAATTTTTACGAAGCTTCGAATTTCGAAACAATCGGTAAACTTCCGAGGATTCGATTAAACTCTGAAACAATGAATGCTGAGAAGTCGAATATCGCAAATCAGCGATAAGGCACTTGGTTCTAGAAACGTTTCAGAAAAGAAACTTGGAGTAAACAGGAAATGATATAATAAACACCGAGCAGGATGATTTTGCAGGTCAGAACGTTTTTTTTTTTCTTTTTTATAACGTTGACGTTACGGGCGATTCTATTATATAATACTAATATATTACACGTAAAAAAAAAAACGAAAAAAAACCCCAAATAAGTAATAAAAAAAACAAAGAAATTAAAAATAAAAATAAAAACGTAGAAAGTAATATAATACGAAAACGTGCAAGATAATAAACATTAATGCGGAAAGATTCACGCATGCTTTGCTTAATCGCGACGATCGGAATTTCGATATCACGTTAATCTTGCACCTGCTGGTAGAACGAGATTAAAATTAAGATTAAAGCGGTATCACCCACGCGCAGATTAAAACTGAATTTTGTCACTCGCTGGCATTGATGTCGACGACCTAGAGGCAGCCGATTATCGCCGATCGTCGCCCGCATTATTGATCGAGATCGCGTTAGGAAATTAAAAGTAATACAACACACCTGGGAACGTGAAGATACGCCGTCGCGACTCGTCCGCGTCCATCAGCTGCCGATACGTGCGATCGTAGTTTCGACGCGAGACTACTTACTTTTATTCCAGCACAACACGCAAAACCGTTCTGGCGATATCACTTCGTGGAAAAAAAAAAGAAAAACAAGCAAAAGAATCACTTCATAGTTTCACCAATGGATTGCAGAAACGTTGATAACGAGCCGAGCGACGAATAGAAAGAATGCAAATTTTATTAACTCCGCACGTAAATAAACGAATTAATTTTTTCTCTTTTTCACTCGCGAGCGAACGTGGAGAAAAAAAACAAAGGTTTATATCTGGAATCTAAATTGTGCCGTGATTAAGTTTCTCGTTGATTATTGCGCGGGGGAATAATTTAAGCTTCGGTTTTCAGAATTGTTTGCGTTAAGCGAGTCGAAGCGGACCTTTGATCATCCGCGAGTCGATGCGTTCACGATAGAGTGAATCACAGAAAAGGCGCAGCGCTGAACGAAATATTGGTAATCAGATCGTATGAATTTAATCGAGAGGTTACATAATCGAAGATCGGGCGATGTCCGTTTTGCACAAGGTGTATCCGGGACCACTGCGTCATCGCGGAACGAAACACGTTTGCTCGACGGGTTCTTTATAATTTATTTATTGATAAGTAAAATTACATATATCCACAAACACAATACGTTCTTTTTCACGGGGTGTAATAATGCGTTAAAACTTGTGAGCGGCGAGGAGAAATACCTGCGAAGGAGAAAGAGGGACGAGGAGAGTTTGCTTCTTTTTTTTCTTTTTTTTTTTTATACTTTTTTTCTTTTCTTTCGACAAGTCTGCCTCCCTTGCACCTCTCGTGAACAACGGCGAACCGCGGCGTCTGTTCCGCCGAATGCAAAACGGTGGAAAGAGGAACAAAGGGGAAAATCCCCGAAAGGGCACCCCGCGAGACGGAAACGAAGCCTGGAATTTGCGGAATGCGTTTCAGAGTTCGACGTCGGGGGGAGAAATAAAGATGAATCCGCCAGCTTCGTTTCCACCGAGAGGTTCAGATATCCCTTGCTCTTGGATCCGATATTTCCAAGTAGATATTATAAAATTATATAGTTTAGTCTAAAAGTAACTATACTTTTCTAGCTTCTAATTTATAAACCGTAATTTTACATTTTTAACGATAAGCGTGAGCAGGCTTGATTACATTTATCGTTAAAAAGATATCATAAAATTATGGTCGAGGTCCGAAAGAATATGTATTTTTAATTTTTTAAGTGCCGTTTCCTTCGATCTTTTTTTTTCTCTTTTTTTTTGTTTTTTTTTTTTAAATTGCTGCGGAAATGAGCAAACGATACCGTGCATGTTAAATACGTGACGTACGGCACGTATGAATATTTATCACATGCGTGCATGTGCAAGACGTGAATCATAAAACCGCGCGTAAAAAAGTACGAAACTGTTTTCTTGTGCAAGCCAAGTTTTCCTCGGCGCGACAATACGACTGAAGTTCTAAGAATATGCTGAAGGTACTCTCACAGAACGATCGTTTGTAAGCTCAGCTGTGACATTGCTAGTTAACATGATTTAGTCTAATTAACGCAATTAAGCGCACTCGCTGCGGATTGCCATCGTTCACGGAAAGAGAAAGCGAAACCTTTCGCGCGCAACAATTGTTAGAGCTTTCGCAATTATTCGACACTACGATAAGAACGTAACGGAGACAATTAGATCCGAAGTATCTTTCCAGTCGCTTGCAAGTTCTCGCTTCTGATGTCACAATCCGACGTGTCGCGATAGGCATTTCAGAGCCTTAACATTTTATTTTTATTTTTCCTTCGTTTACTTTCTTCAATAATGAAAGCTGAACTGATTTCTTAATTGCGGAATTTCTAATCAGGCTGCTTATCGCGTCGCGCGAGGGTCAACGGACACGGGTGCTTTTCGGAATCGAAGATAACGTGTCCAGTGTTCGGACACGTAATCGCGCCGCTCGATAAACCATCTGAAGACAAGAGGATGACGCGAGGAGACAGCGAAAAAATTGTAAAAATAAAGTCCAGTTTTAATCTCATTATTATACTCTCTCTCTCCGTTTCTAGACTCGTTTAATCTCTGGACTACGGCTTTGAAGGACGTATATCTTCATTTTCTTTCTTCCTCTCCCCCACGTCTCACATGGCTTTTAAGCTAAGTTTCGGTTGCCTCGTTATAATATAATATACACACCGTGGCGTATATATCATATTAACACCTCTTTACAAAAATCAATTCTTAAACTTATGCGCGCGGAGTTGGCCCGATGCAAATTCACAGTATTTTGAAGCGCACGCACACACACACACACGCGCCGACCTTCCTTCTATCGCACTCTCTCCCTTCTCTCTCCCCTTCTATCTCTCTTTTTTTTTTCTCTTTTTTTTTCCGTCTACAATCGAATCACCGAGACGTGATATGCTCCGATTACTGGCTAATACTGATACCTCCCCGGCGCCTTCTACTAAAGATCACCGGGTGAGCGTTTGGACCGTTGCTGCCTGCGAATATAACGCGATCGCGCGCCTATCGCTCCGGGTAAAAATCGGCGAGTTGACCTGCAATGACTGCTAACAATTGTGTTTTAAATCTGGACTCGATCACGATAAAATTTAACGAACGATATATATATATATGTATATGTATTATATATATGTACGATCGCAAATCATTTTCAACGCGGGCCAGTCGCGACGATTGCAAACTATCTTTCTGCGAGAGCAGCTCTAGCTTCGTATGAGCCTTAGAAAAATAATAAGTCCCTCTGCGGCCGCATTGTAGTCTTCAGCATCTGTGAATCCGTATCAAGGTCGGATTTTTTTTTTTTTTTTTTTTTTTTCCGCGCGCGACGTTATTTTCATGATGTTTAACGACTATATATGCTATAGGTACATAATGCTTAATATGTATACATGTATATGCATGTGTATATATATCCATATACGTATGTATATATATATATCTCAATGTAATACCTCCGCACGTCGTCCACTCACACACCCACACACGCACACGAGCGCGCAAGCACACGCACACACACACACATATACATATATAATAGACATTTTATATCATTATTGTTAACGCATTGATGCTATCTGCTGTTATTCGTATAATCATAGTACATTTACTGGTATAATTGCTATCGTCTTACAATATATCTAAAATAATATTTTTAACATTCAGCGATGTGTTGTTTCATGCGTGTGTCTGTGTCCTGCGTCTTCGTTTGTTAAACTTCTTGCCGCCGATTAATGCACACCCTTGCTCACCGGAGTTGCGTGAAGACTAAACGATCGGTATGTGCGAGAGAAATTCGCGCTGGATTGAAAGGAAAGACAGCCGCTTCACGTGCGCTTAGGAAATACGGTAAATCTAAAAAGGGACAAATCGCCTTTCCCGGTTCTCCGTCGATGCACCCGATGCTCGCCGGTGATCGAAAAATCACGGTCTTGTTTTGGGCAAACCGGGCGCAACTGAAAGGACCACCTTAGTACTTAATTGGGAATGTATTTACTCATGCACGGACCGGGTCGAGCGATCCCAGGGAAACGAAAGGTCGAAATAACATAAGTTAGATGTCAAATTGATCAATTACGACGAAAAGCTGGCATATACTTGCCGTAATTTGGTCAATTCAATGTCAAATTTATGTTACATTGACTTTTCTTTCTCCTGGAGTAACTTCACGCAAGAGACAGAACGGTGACTCTTCCCCTTAAGGCTCCAAATTATCTCACCGCCTAGAAGCGAAACGTCACACGCCGGAAATTCTTGCCTTATCGTCAAATAAAGATATTTTCATGAAAAAAAAAAAAAGAAAAAAGAAAAAGAAACTTCAGACAGTTCCAGCACGCTTGCATACAACGGCAACTAACTCTCTCTTATAGCTTTATCAATAATCTCAGTTTCCGGTTAATTTACAAGCGTACCAAAGCGATCTAAATGGTTTTCAGCGTGTAGAATCTCGTCTCTGACGTTACAATTCGACATAACGCTATTTGGGAGCCTTAAATCGTCGTAAAGACCGTAACAATAATAATATTAATAATAATCGCGCGCCGCCGAAAGCTGCAAATCCGCCTCTTTCCAACACTGTCAGCCGCAATGATATACGTAAAGAAATACGCCGGTGATTGACCGACCCGAGCGTTTCGAGGTGCGTTAACGGTGCACCAACGATAGCGATGATTGTGTTTTTATCGATCGGCGACCTTCAAAACTTCCAGAGACATGTCGCGAATATATCCTAATCTTCCGCCCTAAGAACAAAACCTAATTTCACCTTTCCTTTTTTACATTGTGGGTTTATCTTTTTTTTTTTTACGTCGCGAACGTAAGCACTTGCGTCTATCTTTTCACCAGGGATATCTCAAGGTCTTTACAGTATGATTAGGTGCTATCGTTGACCACCGATGGCCGCAGGGACGGTAAACGGTTCTACGGGCCGCGTCTTCGCAGCCGGCGACAGGCGCGTCGCATCACCGAGATCTTCTTTGTACAAATAAAGTGCGACGGGAGCGCGGACATGGTGACACTCCGAGATAAACAAGAAAAGAACTGTGCTTCCCCACGCGACCCTGGCGCTAAAGTGCTGGCTACTACTTGTCTTTACCGTTTGACCATATACAAATATATAAGCATTAAACGTGTAATATATTATATCATCATCATCATCGTCGTCGTCGTATATAATTAATCCTAAGATAGTTATTGTATGAACGATCTTTTTTTTCCCATTTTTTTTTCTTTTTTTCTTTTTTTTTTAATCCCCCGAGAACGCAAAACGCGGAAATGAGAGAAAAAACGATTCCTTGATTGCCGCCCTTTCCCCTTTTTTTTTTTTTATATTTCCTTCTTAACCTGACAGTCGGAGGTACTAGTGCCACTCGAAAATAATCACCGGTTAAACTGTTCCTCTTGCTCGGCAGCGCCGGCATGACCTGTTCGACGCGTCGCGGACGCACCTCGGCGAGATCGGACGGGGCTGCCGAACATTTTCCATGCAAGCGTTCTCAGCACCTCGACAGAAGCGGGCTCCTCTCGCGTGGAATGATAAACAGGGCATATCTACGCTTTCCTCATCGTCATTAACTCGAGATACGTCAGTGATTTCTTAGCTCACCCTTAGGGTTTAACTTTATCATCTAGGTAGTAGACGTTTAAGTACTGAAAAACGGTCACCGAGAGAAACCAGGCAGTGGGAATCGAACGGAGACGGAGGGAATAAAACAGCTGCGCCACGAAGAGACAGAGGGGTGGAAACGTGCAACGATCAGGATGGATTGGCGCGGGTACGTTCTGATATTTTGAGAGTGCCGCCGATTGCTTCAGCACAGCGTTAATCGAAGTGTTTGTTTCTACGTGCCTCACAGTGACAAGCTACTACGATTGCTATCGCATCTTTTTTTTCATTTTTTTTCTTTTTCTTTTTCCTCGTGTTTAGTATTTAAGCTGCTTACGTTTTATTGCCATTGATTGCCTCCGAAAATATCAGAACCCAGGGTTACAGCAAAGAGCGCGGCGGCTCGCGCGTTCGCCGACGTTCGGCGTCGTTCCTCGCGAACGCGCTCCGACGTCGTATGGGTCGTTAATCGGGTCGCTTCCGACATTGGGTGCAACGTGTAGAGACGAAGGAACATCGAGGGTTTAACGTCTACAAACGGCGTTATCTACTTTTGCTGCGCGAGCGCTCCTTCCTGCGTTTTCCGTATCGACGATGTGCACGACAGCGTAACAAAAACGACGCGCGCGTGAGATACTTCCGAAGACAGCGTGTTCGTATGGCACATAGGTGTATGCTGGAGTTCTACGCCTTGTCTCCCGTAGAATCCGTCCCGTTTCCCCCATCCAGCGTGTCCGTGCTACAACTGTATTTTACATATATATTGTCAATTCGTTCACCGCGATGATCGACACGCGCGTCGCGTTATTATTATTATTATTTTCTCTCTCTTTTTTTTTTTTTCTTTTTTTCGGGAATTTGCGCACTTCTGGGATGCCCGGATCTTCGGAAGAATCTCGGGGGTTAGAGATATACATACTATTTATATATATATATATATATATCTTACTCTAACAAAATACTATGAGATTCTTGAAGAAAATACGCGAGAATGAGTACGCGGTTGCGACCAGCTTCAGAAATCAAAGTATCCGTGATGAGCCGCGAGGCATCGGCCAAATTATTCCTTCACCTCGAAGTATTTATATGTAGGATTCTCGTAACCGTTGATCTGCATGTTCGCGACGTGCCGTTCCTCGGGCGTGGCCGCCTGATCGACCTCAATGAAGCCCTGCGAGTAAAGGGAAAAAGTCTGTTGTCGCGTTACGTTATCAATTAAGCTACTGATTTTATTATTATAATCATTGTTTAGTCCACTAATAAACGTAAAGCGTTAATTAGCGTATTGTTAATACTTTTACTGTTATCTTTACATTTTTATTTGAAAAACAGTTCTCCTTTGAAGAAAATCTGTAAAATATCTTTTTAATAAAAGTTTTTAATTTTTTTTTAAACAAATATTTTAGTTTTTTTCTTTTCGATCTACTTCCCACATAAAGTATGATAAGATCGTTATAAAGTCAAGAAATATAATATAATTATTAATATAACAATGTACCTGGCTGTGAGGGCTTCTCGCGCTGCGTCTTTTGAACACTGCGACACCAACGACTGCAGCCGCCATGAGTGCTATACCAGCGAATGCGAGTGTGAAATAAACGGATCGACTCTCTCTATGATACGCCTCTCGCCTTACGGAATAACTCTGTGAAATTATTAAATTCAAAGATTATAAGGGAGAACATAAAAATATTTTCTCTCTCACTTTTTTTTATCGCAATATTAGAGAACCATGGTAATAAAATAATAAATAAGAAATAGCAGAATTAAGTACGATAGTTAAAATAAATTTTCTTACTGGCTCGGAATGAGAAACGTCATGAGTCATGCTGTGAGCTGCTCTGACAACTCCTTCATTGTGCATGGCGGCAACCGCTGCCGGTTGCTCTGGTTGTTGAGGAATGTCCTTAGTGTCGATTGCCGAATCGCTCTCCTCGTGTTGTTCCTGCTCCGTGCGCAGCTCGCCACGTTCTGCCTTGCGTTGTTCCTTGCGCGCTCGCTCAAGCTGCTTTTGATGTTCCTTTTCTGCAGGATCCAACGTTAAGACGAAGTTCAATGCTCGTTCGTGGAAATATTTTTCGAAAGTCCGCCGCAAGTGCTTCGAAAAATAAATACCTTGCTGTTTGCTGGCGACATCGGCCTGGTACTTGTCCAGAATGGCCGCCTCAGCTTCGCGCGTCATCGCCAGCAGCAGTCCCGGAGTTTCATCCTTACTCCTGAGGGCCAAAACGTAATCGTCCATGAGACGGCCGATCTTCGCGCTTAGGTCCGGATATCTGAACACAAGAAAAGAAAAAATGAGTCTCTAATCGTTTTGCTAGCTGTGGCCGTTAACCGCATCGTGTGCAACGTATCGCGAGGACCATGGCGTGTGTTCGGTACGTTAAAAGTAAGAGGGGAAACGTTTGAAAGATATTTTACCGTTCTAACATCAAGAGGCTCTGATTGGTGATCCTATCAATTTCCGCCAGATGCTCAAGAGTGGCCGGCTTCTCCCGCTGCGCCTGTTCCAAACTGCTGTCGAGAAGGTGCTTGTAATGGGCTATTGTGTGGTGCCTGTCCTTGTGAAGGGCTCGCAGTAGTTTTTGCAGGCATTTTTGAATTCGGTGCATCTAAAAAAAAAACGTGAACCGATCGTTAAGACAATGGGTAAAGATATACACACGTATAAGACACGAAAACTTACGTTCGGTGGCGTTTCGTCGAGTGCCGCTGTATAACATGACATAGCTTCCTCGTTTCTCTGCTTAACCGCCTCCTGCGAAGGAACGATTATTATTAGACTTAATTTATTTAGCGAAGAGATTATCATTAAAGAAAGTTTTTCACGTGCCTGCACTCTTTGCTGGTGCATCGCGCTTAATTGATGTTTCTCCGCCGCGCCGCTCTCCTCGAGCGCGGCGACCGTCTCCTGGAACCGCGCCGTCATCCAACGTTTGAAGGCGTCCGCGGCGACGGGATCGTGGGCCCTGATGTCCTGATATCTTTCCTCGAGATCACTCCAATCCTTCATCACCTGAAAGCGTTGTAGCACAAAGATTTCGACACCAAAGTCCCGCGGTGAAATTTTTTCTTTCCTCCCTCCCGAAAAGGTCCTGTTTCTCCGTTTTTTATTTTCTCAAATATAATATTTTAGACGTGTTACAAAACTGACCCTTATAAAAAGCTTTAAAATTGATACGTTAGATTCAGAAATATAGGCAAGAAAAAGTAGAGCGATCGGAATAGTCGATGCGATCAAGATTCGCGGTGCTTCGCCGAAATAAAAATTATAGCACCAGCCTCTCGTTGCGATTAACCGAACTTACTTTTGTAACTTTCTCCTTGTGCACCTCCTCAAGTCGCATCTGAGCCTGCTTGTAGCTTTGGTGCTCGGATCGCGGATCAAAGTGCGTCAGATAAGGATCGGGAGTGCTCTGCGGCTGAGAGGGCTGCTGCGTGCTCGTGCTAACCGGAAGTGGCATCGCCGTGGCGTCCTGCTTGGCCTTCTCCGTTGTTGAAACGGTCGTCGACGGCCGGCTAATTTTTATCAACAGACTCATAAGTATGTACGCCAAGGCGGACCTGGCGATCAAGCCAGCAGAAGCTTCAAATAAATTAATTGTTTTACTTTAACGAACAAAGAAACGGTTTAATGAACTAATTTAATTGCTCTTTAAATAAAATAACGCAAAGACGCCCGTGTCGTTTCAATTACCTAGTAGTCGTGTCGTAATCGTCGAGATCGTCGTACTCCTCCTCGCTTTCGTCCTCGTCAGGCTGATTGCTCAGCATGTCCTCGAGATCGCCGTCGGAGTTGTCCTCGTCCTCGGTGTCGCCGTCCAAGTCATCCTCGTCATCGATATCGTCCTCATCCTCGTCAAGATCGTCATCCATGCTCTTCGGTATGGGCAGATCGATCGGCTTCTTCACCTTCACGTTCTCTGCAAAGGTAATTCACGCATTATTCCTCGTAGCACTTGAGCTCGATGGTGATTCATCGTTACATAAGTGCGCGAAGCGTATAATGATGGCAAATTGGTTCTGAAAATAGATTCACCGGCGTGTCTGCGTCCAACGCGGAAACCTGCGTAAAAAGGAAGGAAACAGAAATAATTTAATTAGCGCCTCTTTCGCTGCCGCGGATCTAGCCACCTTTTGCCTGCAAAATCGGCCGTCGTTTCGAATGCTTTTTACGCGTCTTAAGTCGATCGCGATAACGGAAGTTAACACTGCTGCACCACTGCGTTCATTTTTGACTGATGCGTGTCTACTTTTTTTTTTCCCCCTGTTTCCTTCAACGTTAACGATTCGGCGGCACGTACACACGCGTATCGCGTACGTAACGCGGTAGGTGCAATTATTGGAATTCCTGTTTGCGCGCACATTCCAGTATATCGACTGCCATTGTTTGAATAGTAAATGGACGGGATTGGGCTAGCCACAGATAGCTCCGCGGAATTCTGGCCCATAATCTAAATCAATGCGCGCGCCAGTGATACACTGCCGGTGTCACCGATTCGCTTGATTATTTATTAATATCCGCGGGAAAGAACGGCGG
Source organism: Cardiocondyla obscurior (assembly GCF_019399895.1). Taxonomy (NCBI): domain Eukaryota; kingdom Metazoa; phylum Arthropoda; class Insecta; order Hymenoptera; family Formicidae; genus Cardiocondyla; species Cardiocondyla obscurior. Next base: position 9,941,201 of record NC_091867.1, read on the forward strand.
CGCGACAACGTAATTGCGATTTCGTGGGCATGATTCGTGATGGAGACGCAATCTCGGTTCCTCCGAGGTAAACGGACACCGAGCTAAACAGCGAAACGTTGTCTAGGATGAATATTTATCCTGTAAAAGAAGTAATTAGTTGATTAATCAGGAAGAAGATGATAGAGATTTAATGAGCAAAAAGCAAGTTACGATATTTAGAAAAAAAAAAAAAAAAAAAGAAAAGAAAAGAAAAAGAAAAGAAAAAAAAAAAAAAAAAGAAAAAAAAAATCTCCCGACTACTTAATGCAGACATGCTCGAATCGTGATGTCAGAAGCGAGATATAATTTAGCGAAAGATCTTGCATGCCATTCTCAAGTCAATATCAAAAAGATATCTTCATAAAAAAAAAAGAAAAAAAAAAGATAATTTACCACGAGATATAATAAATTATGTTATGCGTCTATAAACGTTATCCGCACACGATCAAGAGACTAAGTTAGTTCTCGATACATTTTACAAGTGCGCGGAAGTAGTCTAAAGTGTGCTTCCACCCAGGTATCTTCTTATTCGATTTAATTCAATTTTATTTCACTCGCTCCCGACGTCACAATTGAACATGTCGCAATCGGCACTCGGGGGCTCTGAATCAGAATTAACACGGCCGAAGGGGGAGGAGAAAACTGCTACTCGCGAAATGTCCCGCTTTAACTACGCGAAGTGCATTTTGTTAATTCCCATCCCGATATTCCGCATCTTTTCAGCGAAGTAATTCTAATTCGGAGTTACCGGAGGGAGGCGGGACGCATCTTGGCTAACTAGATTCTCGAGAGACGTGTCGCGTTCGTTGAGAATAGGGCCGCTGATGAGACGACTCCTCGACTTCTGCTGCGGCAGACAAAAGCTTCACCTGACCATGTCTTCCTACGTCGTCCTTTTATCTGGGTCACGCGATAGATACACGATAACTGCACGCGTTGGCAGTTTCACCGGTGGGGATATATCTCGCGTCGCGATCGCTCGTCGCGGAATTATGGATTCCTCGCGAGAGATTTGTAGAAAGGGACAGCCGGCGGTTTACAATGCTTATCAGTGTCAATAACGAAAAGTAGCGAGACCGGGACACTCTGTGAATTCAGACGTCGCGCGCCTCTAAAATATTCGGGCTTCGAGTCGCGGATATTTTGCTCATCGTAATTCATCCACTCTGGCAAACAGATCCATTAATACCCGGGTCTAACAAATGAGATATCGATTGCCAGGTTTACGGAAATAACTCTAACCGGAAGCTCATGGGACGTCTGCCGAAGCGACGAGTCGTGTGTTTTGGGAAGGGTGGCAATCTCAGTTTCCAATTTCTCGTCTTTAACGATTTGACCTTATCGCAAGATTATCATCCCGATCTACCGTAAGCCGGTCTTCTCTTCACTTGAAGGCACGTACATGTTTCGCGAAAGTGGAATTTCAATTCGCCCAGGGTACAATCGATTAGCCGACCGATCGATTTTAAACTAGCGATCGCGTTTACGAACCCGGATGCTGATTATAGTTCCAGAACTACCGTCGCGCAGTCCATTTTTCATCTTCCGGGCGACGCGTCGTTCTCCCCCAAAGTTACATTACCTGTGTTGAAAATAATGGAGCCCGGGATACAAAGCGGGTGGTGCGTAACATAGGCACACAACCCAGGGGAAACATACATCCCTCGCGTGTGCGCTAATCAAGCCTATTATGTACGCGGTGTACAGGAAAAGAAAAGTTGCGCAGCGACGCCGAAAGCCACGGCGTGTTACGTTGCGCAGTCGTCGGGAACGTCGACGGCGAACGTTATTGATTGCACGAGGGAGAGAGAAGACAAGAGAGCTTGCGATGAGGACGAGAAAGAGAGATGTATATATAGAGAACGCGTAGAGAAAGAGAGAGCGAGAGAGAGAGAGAGAGAGAAAGACAGAACAAACGGGACAGAAAGAGAAAGATAGAGCTTGCGGAGGGTGGCACAAGCCATTCGGGGCGCTGAAACAAGAGGAAGGAGACGAGGCGAAGTAGGTGGCACCTCTCGCTTAATACACCCTCTTTGCACCCTTCTATAGTCATCCTTTCTTTCTCTCTCCCTTTACCTTTCTTTCTCTCTCTCTCTCTCTCTTTTTCTCTATTTTTCCCCTCTTTTCCTCTTTGTTCCTTGCTACAGTCGATTGGAAACGAACAGCGTGAACGCTGGATATTTCCGCTATGCAATAAATACGCGGCGAATTCGTCGTAAATATTCATGCCTCGCCGTCTTTTCTCTCCCGATATGCTTTTTGATAGACACGCGTTCCATTAATCGTTCCGCTGTACAAAATAAAAGAAAAAAAAAGTGACAAAGAGCGAAGAAATAATAGTGGGCGCCGGTATCAAAACGAAAAATCGAGTAACAGGGGATCGTACGAAAGCTTGCGAGCTTGCAAATGTAAAGGAGGGTGTGCGCTGGATGCAATAATACTTAGGAAAGCAAACAATGAGGGCGAGTGCCGTGATTAGGGGATCTCCGACGGGGTCGCTTTTAACTTTCCGTTACTTCTTTGGTGTAACGAGCTAACTGAACAATTAATTAACAATTAATTAACAATTAATAAATAATCAATTAACAACAAATAAAATAATTAATTAATAATTAATTAGAGCGATACAGTACGACGATCTTATTTCAAGGAAATGCCGTTGCCATGAATTCCTTCGGAAACGCGCACTCGGACTTCCATTTCCTTTTTCGTAACGTTCAATATTTATTTTTTTTTTTTCCTTTTTTAATTAAAAATTACCATTTTATCTGCAGGCTTCGGGTGAAAGAATCGCTCTGAAATGCAGTTTAATTTCATTACGTCGAAAGGCGAGCGTGTACCCAACAAAAGACGGGGCCCGGCAGTCGCGTGTTAAATCACGAAATAAGATCGTCACAAGTATTTCCACTTTACGGTAAAATGACCTCGCGCCAAGAAGACACCCGAGCTCGCTCGCGTCGTCTGGGAAGGATGTCACGGTATGGAGATGCGGACGCAGCGAAACGTTCGCGCCGATAGAATATGCATGAAGATGAACGCCGTGTGCCGGCGCGGTTTCTCGCGAATACGAAAATACGGCGACGGGTTTCTCTTTCCCGTGCTCGCTCTGCGCCCGTCGCCTCCGTCCCGGCTCTCCTTCCCTCGTTTCGCGAGGGTACAGCGTTGAGATTCGCGGCGTCTTCTCGCGGCGCGATGCTCGCCGCGTGAAATGAGAACACGAATGAATGGTGATAAGGCTGAGCGTACGTACGTTACGTACCTTTCAGGTGTTTCGGGCAGCATACAAATTCGACGCCGGAGAAGAGAGATATCCCGCACGGCAGCAGCATCGCGAAGCTACGCAGATTCATGTTCCGCTCCCGGCAAGTCTCCGCCGCCGTGGCGTTCCATCTGAAAATGCGAATCCACTTGATGCAGGGCGGGCGACGTTTGCTCGAGAGACTTCGCTCTCGATTCGCCGCGCGATAAACGGTCTCTGACAACGACATTCGCGCGCCGCGAGAGAGAGAACTGCGTCGCGTTTATCTCGCTTATCGGTACGAAATAGGCGCGCAAATAACGGGGGCGACTAGATTACGTCACTCATTAGCGAAGTAATTAAATGCGGCCCCGTAATTGTGCGACAAGGCAGCGGGTAAATGTAATAAAATGAGCGAGAGGCGGTAATAAGTTCGCGACGTAAATAGTGAACAAATAGTACGAGCCGGTAGGAATTAATTCGATTAGCGGATCAAACACGCCGGGGGTTCTCTCTCGGTGCGGACCTTGCGGGGGGAAAAAAAAAAACGTAGGGCGCCGCGCCCGCTCGAGCTCTATCTTTTGCGAATCGCTCGATTACTTTGACGAAACGCGATATTGTAAATAATACATCCGAGTTGACTCGAGAATTAATTCCGTTTGGCGCGGATACACGTGCGCTCGTTACCTGTGAGACTCCCAGCATTTTGTTTGATTATGAAGATGATCAAAGAGACAGCCCTCTGGCACGAGAAGTGCGTCGCTCTGGAATGGCCCCTCTGAAAGTAGAAAACGGCACAATATTACGGTGGCTCGAACTCACCGTGAAGGCTCGATTAAACCGGCAAAGATCGCGGGTCGCTACACCGAATAGGAAATTAGTTCTCGGACTGAAGCTTAGAGATACTTAAATCAGCGCAATTATTGTTTCATACACGAGCGGGGAGCGTGTAATCTTCTAAGAGTTTTGGACCCTTATGGATCATTTTATTTCAATTATTTTCCGCGCGGCGTTTAATAATTTTTATTCGCTATTTCTGTTCAGCGACATAATTCTTTTCTTTTTTTCTCTCTTTCTTTATCTCTCGTTCACTCGCTGCAGAAAGAACCGTCTATGAATTATATTGCGACGAATTATATTGTCAGCCAAAGCACGAATCTTCGCCGATAACTATTTATACACCTGCGCGCATATATCGAGATGTATGAAAGGTCTGAAATCAATAGCGAACTCGCGTATAAGAGATTTGTAGAACTTCATACGTGCTCATCTAAAATAAAATCTCATGCGATCGATACTTTAATTTCATATTATTGCATTTCTAGATTCGTCATATTGAGCTTTTCGTATTCCGTTCGTTCAGGAATTATTATCTGCAGTTTCAGCCGGCAGATCCTCCAACTCGATAAAGAAAGATTTTTTGATGGAGTTAGAATAAATTTAGGCGATACGATTGAACGCGTTCTCTGTCTCGCTGGATTTTTTTTCCCCTTCTAAACCGAAATGACAAAGCCAGTAATAATCTCCAAATAATAACTAATTAAAGACGAGAAATTCTTTTCTCGAATCAAGTCTGCCGTGAAATATATAAGCAAATAACGGGATTTTATTTTCATTCAAATTCAAGAGCGCTCCCGCAGAATTTTAATTCCGAGTTTAATTATCGAGTCGGTTAATGATGAATATTAAAAAGTTTCGGCACAGTAATGGCTCAGCTTCTCCTGGAAGTTTCCCTAAAGATTTATCGGGGGAGGGAATCTTGCTCCTGAAAATATTTATGCCCGGGAAACATTTTATGCACGCGTGTAAGTGGCACGGCACGTGCGAATAATTTATGTTAAAGCCACGCGAGCGCGACGTAGGAGCGCGGAACAAAAAGGATAACAATTTTTCAATCGTGTATTCGTTTAAATGCCCGGTGGTTTTATGAACTTCTTTTATGACGGGAGACCGTGCAAAAGGAAAAAGAAGAGAGAAGAGACGGGCGTAATGCGTCTACCGGATGACGCATCGGTACGTTCACCACTTCTGATCAATAGAACTAGTCACGCAGACTCTTCGAGGGTATTAACCACTCGTTCGTTTCCACTGAGCGTACTCGCGTATCGTTTTTTTTTTTTCTTTTTTATTTTTCTTTTTATTTTTTCCCTACAAAAGCCGGCGGGGCAGAAGTCACGTAATGAAAGCTGATAAAAATTTAATTATTTAATCAATGTCTTCCGGTTTCCGACAAATTTCAGACGACGACCGATTTTTCTAAAATCAGGCAATTGCATTTTGGGTCAATTCGAACGCAGCTGGCGCAAACCGAAATTGCGCAAGTCGCCAGCATTCCACGTCGACGTCGGTCGGACTTTACGCGATTTACACGCATTAAGATGCGCTCGCCGCAGTCGAATCAAGTTCTCGATGGGATATCTCGTAAGATGAATTCGAAATGAATCGAAAAGGGAATTCTTTGAAGAAAATCATCGTACTTGTTTTGCCGCGGTGCCCCACGGTCTTCAATTAAATATATTCCCCCGCGCTAATGAAAATTCCGTTAAACCTCCGTTGAAAATAAAATAAAGTCCTACACTATGCAGCGCGGCGAGACGCTCTCGGCGCGAATTTATCACATTCTTCCGCCATCTTAATGAATATCTCACGTTTCTCTTAACGTTTCTTCAAGCCTGTCGTGCTCCTCGATTTAGAATATTCCGCATTAAGTATTCTTCTGCAAACTCGCGGAGTTCCCGCGAGTTCACGGGAGTCCACTTTAATTAACGCCGTATATAAAATGGACTTAATAAATTGCGAATCTACTCTTTCACTTTTCCCATCGCTCTCCTCCCGAATCACTCGATCGCATGGACGAGAGAGTTACAATAAAGATACAATTGTTTCGAGAAGATACTTGTTTCGAGAGCGCTCATACGCGAAAAGAAAAAAAAAGAAAAAAAAAAAGAAAAAAAAAGAAAAAGAAAGGAGGAAAAAATAGTCGCGGAAGGGGGAGGAGAAAGAGAAAAAGAAAGAAAGTAAGTGCGATCTTGAATTCTGCCGCTGCGCGACGTCACGTTCGCGATAGTCCCTTCGTTCTTCCGCGCGCAATAAAAAGGATGATCAGGAAGGCAGGTGGGCGAACAGCCCGACAGCAGATATCGCGTTGTCCGTTGCACACACGGCGTATTGACTCTACAAATTGAATTCTACCGTCCGGAGCAGATCGGCCGTCCCGCGAAATTTATAACTAAATCTCCGCCGCCGGAGATCGATCTCGCCGTTGCTGCGTTAGCGATCGACACTCACTTTTCAATTTCCAGGTCTAGGCCCGTGAATCGAAACGTTTAAGACTGTCGGAACAAAAAATCCTACCACCTGGATCGTAACCGTTTCAGACGAGAAAATTCTCTTCGGCCGCGATCGCTCGCGTTTCTTTACGTCTTTGAGACTCCACCGCACGGACGGTGGCCTTCTGCTTTTTGTCGCGGCCCTTGAAGCTCCCGGGACTAACGATCTCAATTATTATTCATTAATAATACGCGCAACACTTTGCAAATCAAATTGGACGCCATAAATTCTGGTTGAAAAATTGCCGCGCCGGCCAAACCCCCTTTAACGCTATCTCGCAGCCGGTTATCTCGTTACCGTGAAATTTTCCCGAGGAATTTTACGACTGTCGGGTCCGTTGTTATGGCAGCCCGCTATCAGCCTGACGCACCACCGATGCGGCGAATATTGAGATTGAGATCCATATTACATTGTCGTAAACAGAAATCCGGCCCCGACGGTATCGACATATATGCTGACAGTTACATTATTATATTATATTGATTTCGGCATCCCGTTTCAGGCAGTCCGCGGTTTTACGTGTCTCGCAAAATCCGTGACAGATTACCGCTTTATTTCCGCCGAAAAAGATCAGCCCCGCGTTACGGATATTCGAAAAAAATTTGGCGCGACCTTTTCACCACGCCTACGCAGCGAGCGTATTTTTGTATCTTTCACTCGGTATATTTCGTATCAAATTGACCAAAGTGCCCCTTTCCCTTCTCCTTCTCTCTCCCCTCATGTACTTTAATCGCGTGCACGGATTTAAAATTTCATAAAGCTAATACGAGTGTGTTTCCGCGGAGAAAGAATTCAGTGGAACGAGTAGGTGGTAATGCGGACAAGCTTTTGAATTCCCTTAATCCTTAATCCTATGAAAGGGGGCGGCAATTTGACCTTTCACGCTGATAGCCACTCGGTATTGGCCGTGTCAGGTTTTCCATATTCAGTGCAACGATATCTCGGTAAAGTTAGATCGTATTAAAATGGTCACTCACCCAAACATCTGTATGGCTTGACCCATCGGGAGAGTTTGCACTTGGTTCTTCCGGGCTTGCACCATCCGCTCACCCGTACGTAGTGCGATGACTCGACGATGTTGGTGATGTCTCTCTTCGGGTAAGCCTAAAAAAAAAAGGGGAGAAAAAAGAATTAAAAGGCTCTGTAAGCACCACATTAGCAGGTGGTTCGACCAAGTCTGCAATCTACGTCCGAATGTAATTATCGAGCACACACGCGCACCCACAAACCTATGATTATCGCAAACCGGCGACTTAATCTCCGTTTAAGAGACCGCAAGAAACACGTTCTTGTCCCGCGAGCGATTTTGCGGCGCGTAACGTGCGAATTAAATCTAATAATAAGATTCCGAGCTGCGCGAAAACGTTAATTTCAACGGCGAATCGATAGCCGCGCGGTCTACTTATTTTAATGAAATATGTTTCACCGTCTCATTTCGAAATGGAAATTGACATTAAGAATTTATTCTCGCTAAGTTTATTATAATTTATTCTCATTTAGAAAAAAGTTTGTTATAATTTGTGGTACTTTACAGGAATTGAGAAAGAAGGAAAAAAAAGTAAAAGAGCCATACGTTCATAATTTTATTAAGTCCAATTGGAATTTAATTTGTAAGAACTTTTCTAAATTAATTTTGTGTAGCTCAAAAAAAAAAAAAAGAAGAAGGGACGACAGTAATTCCATTTTCGGAATGTCTCGCCTTTTTATTTCCCGAGGACTGATTTAACGCGGATATTTGCAAATCGTCGACGAGGAAAGATTAAATAGCACGCGAATGGTATGTCTAGCGGGCTCTTGTACATTATTGCGAAGAAATCTAAGCGAAACGCGACGTAATTCGCGATGCGGCGATTGTGGACCGGCGCGATCTCGCGCAATAAAATCATCGGCGAAGATTAACGTTATTTTCACGGTGGAGGCGGCGGGAGAGGTAACGAACCGCATAATTCTGTGTTTTGTCGCAACTGAGGCGCGTCAACGAAGGGATGAAAATTCGATTTACGCGGCTCCGGAAGATTATAAACGACTTAATCCCGCCTGCAGGCTAGCCAGGGTGCGACGTTAAATAACACCCCCGGCCTTAATTAACAATTCACTCGCGAGTACGATTTTCTCTCCAAATAGTCAGTCGAGTCGGTTTAAGTCGGGCTAGTGGCGACTTCGAAGTTCGACCCCTCACCCCTAATATGCCTCGCCCACCCTCGCCGTATTTTCGCCCCCGAGCGGCGGAGAAACGACGTCGAGGAGAGCTCGAAAGTTTGATAACAGAAAAATGTCAGATATCTATTTATACGGGCTATATATAAACTCGTACTCGACTATACGCGCCGGTCACCGGCGTCATACGTGTGAAAGAATTTAATGGTTGCGTGATCTTATAGACTTTTTTCCTTACCTTCTTACAGTATTCCAGGATCTCCAGCTTGTCCGTCATGCAGCTCTTCTTGTCGGCCGAGGAGACCCATCGACCCTGCTCCCCCATGTGCTGGGCAAGGTACACCTCGCCGGGCTCGCACAAGGTGGCGACCTTCGTCGAGGAAAGACACGGGTCATTAAAAGCGTCGCGCTGACCCTCCCGGTAGCGGGGAGCGCAATTCGGCGCGGCCAGCGACTTCGTCGAAGCGCTTCCGCTTTACGGGAGGACAGGTTGTCTCAAATAACGGACTGATTCTAGCCTCGGTAAGGTAATATTACCGATAATCTTAACGAACTTTTTTACGTTTTTATAAATATATTTTTAATTATTTCTGCTGGCCGTATTTCGAAAAGTTTGCACTCGAAGTTTGGGGCCTAAGTGGAGAAATCAAACTGGGGAGGAGCGTTTTGTTTGGGCAAAAGGGAACAAAGATATAATTCGTAAACGGCGAATTTTCATCAAGTGTATAATTTCGCGGCGTTCTCATCGGAAAAGAAGCGAGAGGCTAGACCCCGAAGTCTCTCACGGATACTCACCTGAGGCTCTGATCTTCCGCCAGCTGGTGCCAATTCGAGCCTCTCCGACACCGCCTGCAACACAAAGTGAGAGAGAACATTTGAGAGCGGCTGTATGTGGACCGAAGAAGCGGAAACGGGGCGGCTAAAACGCTTTCCGCCCCGATAAAGCGTATACTTGCTCGCGTAAATTTAAATCTTTGACGGGAGGGAATGCGCCAAGTAGTTTATTCGCTTTACGGGACGGCTTGATAAAAGAAGAAAAGAAAGAAAAAAAAAAACCAGTGCTTAGCTCGTTTGCGAAAAGGAAATGTATTTAGCAGATGTAAGTAGCTAAAAATATGCGAAAAGAAGCTCAAGCTTATTATTTTTACCACGTGACTATTTTATTAATTTATTATTTTATTAATTATTTATTTTGTTACTTATTCTCTTCTTCCACTAAACGTAAACTTTCCTGCCAGGTAATGGACGCCGAGCTTATCGACCAATATGCAATGAATATTTATATATAAGACAGATTGTGCCTCACAAACGCTTCGCACAGCTTTACATTATTTTCCCTGAGAGAGAGAAAATAGGGAGAGGAAGTTCGTTTGAATGGTTAGCAAAAAAAAAAAAAAAAAAAAAAAATTAATAAAAAATACGGGAACGCCCTGCCGCTCACTTGAACATTTAATTCTTTACGTGTGTAATTACTTGGCTTTTCATATTAATGCACTTTTACTTATTTAACGCAAATTAAGTTGGCCCGACTACTTACGCGAAACTAATTCCACTTCGTCGGCAAATCTATTATTTTACAAAGAGAAACCTGATGATAATTTTCCCTGACTTAGGTGAAAGGAGTTAAAAATGACGACGCGAACCCGTTTTGTCCGATCGATGGTGCACCGTGATCTCAACCAATCGTTAAAACGTCAACATTTTCGCAGCGAGATTCTTGTAATGGGAACGTTTCGTGTTGCTCCGAGAGAAAGAGAGAAAGAGGGAGAGAGAGAGAAATAGCGAAAAGACTTTTAATATAGAGCTCAACTGTAGAAAAGAATGACATCTCATTTACGTTTCAACTCTATTTCTCCGAGTACGATTGCGAAAGGCTCATAAATTCCAATATTAATTCTCAAGGCACTTTAATAACTTCGGCCTTCGCCGGAACCTCCTTATTCTCAATTACTAATTAAATTTCCAATTAAATTTAATTATTTCCGCGACGATATTTTACCTGCGAAAAAGGCAGGCGTGTTTCGGCAAAGGGGGAGAGGGGGAGAAAATAAAATATAAAAAAAAAAAATTAAAAAAGTCGATTACCGAACACGAAGTAAAACAAATGCGGTCTGGGTTATTTCGCGCGTCGATATATCACCCGGAAGAGGAGACACGGACAATTGGAAAAACTGCACGCATCCGTCATTGCGCCTCCCCGGTTTATTTGATTTCCGCGGACGGTGGCAGCTGGAAGCAACTATTCGCGGCAGGAAGTCGCCAGGGGGGAAGGTGGTCACGTAATTACGTCGTTCCATAATACTCAAGTAACTAATTATATCACTCGATAATGTCCGATAATTACGAACGATCCCCGGTTAATACACTAACACATCAAGGAGGCACGGGAGGTGCTTGCGGACAGTAAAGCTCCTCGTTTGCCGCCGCTGGGAGCATATTAATTTCATCTGTCGGAGTTGTCTGTTGGGAGGAGGTATCGTGGACTATTAGGAAATGACAAAGCCTGGGGCTCATCTCGATATCGCAGATGTTACGCGGTGCTATTTTTTTTTTTTGGGGGTTTTTTTTTTTGTTTTTCCTTTATCACTATCTCGCGAGAGTGGACATGCGATTCTAATCGCGGGGCTATTAGAGGTGGCTTTGTTGATTCCCCGATAAATCGACGCGCTGCAATGGCACTTGCCGAGTTCGGCATGATCGCCACCCAGATTGCGGCGGCCGGCTTATCGACTGGTCGAACACGGTGTGTTCATGTGTGCCCGGTGTACTTGTCGGCGATATGCGCATCCTGCGGTTTACGTTCGCTTTTACGCGGCGGAAGGTTGAACCCGAAAAGCTCGTAACCTTGAACACCTGCGGCCCAGGTCGTTCGATAAAGCGGTCTTCATTACTTTGCACGAAATTGTCTCGTTCGGCGATATAGAGTAGTAAAATTGTCGTCTATAAACCTTAGCCAATGTAGCAGAAACTACTTTCAAGATGAATAAAATGATTAAAAAAAAATTAAAAAAATGGTTTTTCTTTCCTTCTTCCTTTTTTTTTATTTTTAATTGATTTCCCTCTTGTTCGTTTCTATGAATTCAAAAGACACGAATGCATCGGTGAATTATATATAGAACCTATTTGCGGATAATGAATTGTAGATCATCGCATCGTTCCTTTTTACTTAACTGACGATAAGTCTACGTTTCCCAGAAATTAGCGTGCATTTCAAAAGATTCAAGCCGGGATAAACGTGCCCCCGTAATCGGGATTGCGAAAAAGTGTGGAATATATCGCTATGCTTATTACGCGTCTGTCTACGGCATGTGACGTGAAGATTCCATTAAAATAACATCCCCGGCTGCTCGGCTGGAATATCAATATACGTGCCTTTTTCTTCCACCGGCCTCCGTCTGCCTCTATCACGAAAACGCGACTTTCCGTTCGGAATGGTTTCCTCGTTAGCGGAAATTACTTGGGAGATATCAGCGACGGAATCTCCCGGGACGTGTGCGGTCGGCACCGCGGCTTGCTCAACACCACCTCAGCGCCGCGCATTTAGGGGTTTGTGCGACGTAGCACACTGCGCTAACTGTAATACGGGCTAACTATTCCCCGGAGAAAGCCGCGCATTAAGCTGCGTGTACGCCTGGAACTTCGCGCGGCTCAGTTCCGATACACGTACGACGGAAATGTGCCAGTAAACCCCAACGAGCGAGCGCTGGCCCAATAAAAGAAAGATACGCGAAGGGGATACCTTTACATCCGACAATTTTAACAAAGGGATCTTTCGCTCAAGGAGCTCGCGTTGTTCTTCTTTGAGGGAAGGATACATCGGCCGCCGCGAAAGGTAGACGCGGGGCAAACACCGGGCGTTTGATTTCATCTCGCGCGACGCTGACGCGCATCTCACAGAAGCGGGGCATGCACCGGCGTTACAGAGACCACGCTGAATAAACAGAATCTCCTTGTTATCTCCCAGTTATTAGCGAGACGGCGGCGGCAAGTCGTTCCACAAAGAGCCTTCCAATCTCCGGCATCGAATTTTTCCCCCCTTTCCTCCCCCAACTCCCCTCGATGCAAAAAGTCGGGAAACCACTTTTCAACGAGGCGAAGGAGGTGGAGGGGTAGGTGGAAAAAGCTGCGCGCCAAAGGAACGGGGAAAATATCGCACGCATATACGATGTGCGTCGAGTCGTGCAATTACCGACAAGAGGGATGAGAGATGAGCGCGCACGTGGTTTCCTCATCCTATTTTTTATGCTCGGAAGAGATTATTTTGAAGTGGATCTTTATAATATTTTCTTTTTTATAAAATTCAGGCTTCCGGCGTACGTAACTAATAAAAAAAAAAGATACGACATAAAATAATCGCACACCGCATAAAATATTTTACAACTTATACGGTATAAGTTACTTTTTGTTATGTTAAAAATTAATAAATTTAAATATCTCCTTGCTCATCATTCGTTGTGAGTAAAGTTTGACGCTAAAATTTTTGCACAATGTTCACGATCAACGATCTAAATGATCCATTTGGAATTTGCATTCTCACAAAACGGATTTTGCTATCAGCGTCCATTATGCGTAATATCCGCTAGTTTGTTTCCGCCTTATGCGCGTAAACGGCGCTAAAGGGCCAATAAACGCCCGGTCGGTTCCAAAATTCAATGCGCGCGCGAAAGCATTCGATATTTAACTTTCATGTCGCGCGAACACCTAATTATCCGCCGCGTTGTTCGCCGGCTTATTATTTTATTAAGCGCCGTCCACGTCGGTTCTGTTAATTGCCCCCCGCGAGTACATACGCTCTTAATCGGCTCACTTTTCGCACGAATCATTTCGCCGATGCCCGATTCGATTGCTCCCGCAGTTTGTTCCACCCGCTTGTTTTACTTTTGCAGGATGTAACCCGTGTAATTTTCTTTGTAAACGGGAAGGCGCGGTGGTGGCTTTACGGCTCGCTAAACTTGAAAAAAATTGAAAAATTTGACTCTTATTGGCCTCCATCGAGTAAAATAATTTTAGTTCTCCCAGGAAACGAGATTTTCTTCCGGAAAAATAAGCTGTAAACGTCAACGTGATTTGCCTCGAGGGTTTACCGGAATAGAGCTCGTCCTCCATTTATTTTTAATCATAATTACACTATGTTCGTGAAAGCTCGGCAACTTCTTATATTCCTCATTTTTTAAATAGTATTTATCGAATATTACTCCTTTTTTTCCGAACTTATCGTTCGGCGAAAATCATTCATGTAAGGCGAGATATTCTCGGAAGTAAGAAAGAGCTCTTTAAAAGCCACGTCTTATTTTATAGCTTATTTTTTTTTCTTTTTTTTTATTATTATTATTTCTTTTTAACTTCTACGCGCAGCGATGCATCCGAACGAATAAAAGTTAGATGCCCTATGCTAACGAGAAGACGGTAATTCCGCATCGCCGAAAAATAAATACGCTTCGCGGACGACAAATAGAACGGGATTTATCGATTTGGTAGATTTTACCGGGCGTGAATTTGGCATTGGGTTAAACAAACACGAGAAACAATGGCGCTTGATTGAATCGCGCGCAATCCCGAAATTAATCGCAGCTACGCAAGGGTGAGCACATTTTAATCAAGGCCATTATTCTACGGCCATTTTCCGCGAATTATTTTTTGATATCCCGGCGCGCTCGCGCAAATTCAGGAGGGGAGGCCGCCCAGCGCGAAGTCTGAAGGTGCAAAAATCTTGGAAGTTCTAACGATCGTTCGCGGACGCGAAAAAACTGGAAGCTGAGAAACTTAAGCCCTCGCGAAAGCTCGAGGAAAATTCGAGAATCGAAAAATTCGAAGATTTGGAAACTTCAAATTCAACCTAACTGCAAAAGCGACACATCTCCAAAATTTCCGCAAGTCTCGACGTGCCAAGAGTAAATCTGACTGATCGCAGTCCTCGATGTAATCCAAAATGCTAAATGGAAATACTTTCTCTTATTCCCCCTCGCTTAATCCGCGCAATTGATCTTTTTTTTCAACTCATTAAGTGTCTTCCACCCTTCCAATTTTTGCAATTATGGCGAACAGCTTGTATAATTATGTTACAATTTCCCCGCAAATTAAGCTGACATTTAAATAAAATTCCTGAGTTTTGGATTTAACTCAAAATTTAATCCAATATGCCGTTGAAATTTAGCGAGATTGCCGATGTTAACGAAAATTAATTCGCGCGTAATTAAAAAATATCTCGATTAAACGTATATCTGGCGACAGTAAGCGTGGAACGTCTCGAGAAGCTAATTCCATTTCTTTCCACATATACCTTGGGATCTAACGCATCAATTATTTAATATTTTTTTGCAATTTATACTGCAAATATAAGAGAGGGGAAAAAAAACACGGTAAGAATTATTAGAAAAAGAAACAAAGGAAAATTTTAAAAAGTTTTAACATTCAAAACCTGTCCAGGGTTACTCAATACTTCATTGAAGGTTAAATTAACAAGCCTGCCTTTTTTTTTACGGAATTTTCGGACTGCGAGCAGTTTGGAAACCATTGATCTACACAGTACACTCGCTGCGGACGATATGCACGAGACACACCCTAACACTTCCGCAGAAAGAGGCCTAGCACGTGCCACTGCGATGGTAGTGGTTATCGGTACTCGCGCTGGACGGGCTGGTGTTTCACCCGAGCGGGTCGCGTTATTAAATCAACCAACCCTCTCGTCGCGCAACCCCTAGCCGACCACCCGGCGAACTTGTGAGCGAGCCTCACGATCCACTCGAGCCCCGACGGACGAAACCTTTACCTTTCTCGCGTACAACGCCCTATTTTTAGCCCTTTTGCAAAATATTTAACATACTTAAGTAAAATTTTATTGAAGTTCGTCGGGTTGAAAAATGCCATACAAAAAGCAGTAAATTTTCCACACAAATTGGTTTAAAAGAAAAGAAACCAATGAGTAATACTACTTTCAGTTTTCAATTTTAAATATTTCTCGAAAACCATCATTTCTTTAACAAAAAAAAAATTGTCTATCTTTTTTTTTCCCAAGTTAATTCATTTATAACTATTTAAATGTGAATAAAAATCGTGGAAAATTTTTTTAAGCAACTACGAACATATCAAAAGAATGTAAAGCCATATTTGTGGTCATCAAACTGTAAGCATGAAGGAGAGCGGTGTTCAGTGTACTGAACAGTGGTGGTACAAAGGGTTAATCGCCGACAAACCCCGGTGGCAACCTTGATCTCGCCGACGGTGCCCGTGCAACGTCGTCGCCAGGAAATAATGAAATCGCATCGAGCCGAGCCGTGCGCCGCAAGCTGCGATCGATTCGCTTCATTTTTTATTCATTACCTCGAAACACGAGACGCGCTCAAGCAGAATATTACGGCTCATTGTAATACTGAGCGCCACGAAATTGGCGGAAGGCGTACGGCGCCCTCGTGTTACGTGAGATCTGCGGGATGCTCCGGCTGATCGAAATGCCGAGGCGTTCCATCAGCATCCAAACCATACGCGATTGCAAATGAAAAAGCTGCTCGCGGATTCATAAGCCTCGGAGAGAAAAATTAATACCGGAACAATTATTCAGTGCTCTATTTATAGAGCAGCTTAATTACGATGGAATTTCAAATTAAAGCTTATTTATCGAGGGCCAATATTAAAAAGCGTCAATCTTCCCGGTGTATTCGTCAACAAAAAGGTATTAAAAAAAAAAGAGTATTTCCACCCGAATGACAATATAAATAAAAACGTATTTTCATTACAACCGGTTCCTCTGAAAATAAAATAAAAAAAAAGAGAAATAAAAAAAAATCTGATTCCGAGATCGTCCATTTGAATTATTCATAGCAAATTTATACGTACTTGTAAAACTCATTTTTTATTCCAACCTCTCTTCCTCTCCCTTCGTCTTTTTTCAACTTCTTTTTTTTACTCGTTGTTATTTAACTTTTTATATTTATAAAATACGTGTTATTTCGCAAACGAACCCGCGTACGCTCGAAAGGTATATGGATTATACTTTTCCGCGCGGAAATTTAATGTCAAAAGGATTTCTCTTTAGTGATTGTAATCTTAACATCGTTATACATATAGCTGTTACTGCGCAAATTAACGGTGCGAATAAATGTAGTCCGACTTGGAAAAATTGGATTTCTTTTTTTCTTTAACCACCCAGAAATTTTCGCCAACATTACCCCTTCCGTTTTTATGGAAAATGTCGCGTAACCTCGATCAATAACGTCTTATTTTTAGTGCTGGCGCGTCGCGACAAAACCCGTCTCGCGATTCCTCCATGGTGACGCTCCGAGCGTTTGCGGGAACGGCGCCGAACCCAGGGGTCGGGACACGTCTCGAGTTATTAAAAAACGTGTGCGGAATTCAGTGGACACGGAAGACTCCCCCTCGGCGCACCCGCTGAATTGATATAACACGAGGTTTCTTACCCTCCGCGCCGGACCGGAGGCACGGAGGAGCGCGTTCCGACCGGTGGTCACCGCCCGCCCGTAAAATCGATAATCCTCCGCCTCCCGTGGAAAACTATAGAGAAGGGGGTGGTATCCTAATAAATCGAGTCGCCGAACAAGAACGCAGCCCTGTTGACTTGTCTCTGCCACGCCGAAAATATCACCCACCGATGGCACGGGCGACTAACTTATTCATACGTTCATTTATAATTTCATTCGCCTGCGTCACCGATGGCTATTTCCAAAAAGGGATGAATATAACTGCCCGCGCGGACATCATTTTGCAAAATATATATTACCAGCGCGGCCGGCCGTGATAACTTCAAAAATAACGAAAAAGAAAGCCGTGCGTCGAATAAAATCCGTCGGTTATGATTACATACCTTTTTATATTTATCGCTCATAAACCGTCGATGACGTCATCTGATGCTCGCGGATGTTATCGCGGTTGTGGTGATAAATCTCGGCTAATCTCAATTAATCTCACGACTCGGCCGAATAAGAAACGTCAAATGCACCTTCGTGTAACGCGCGAATTAACAACCGCGGTGAGAGGTTGAAAATGTGCCCTCCACGTTGTGTATTTCTTAATAATCTTAGTTTCCGGTATATTTCACGAGTTCGTTGACGCGACCCCGAAGTACGTTGCCACCTAAATCTCGTTTCTCTCTTTCCATTTGACGGTGGCCGGGGCAAGAATAAACTTTCGGCGCGCGCATTTTTCACCTGCGAAGCCACAATCTGACATATCGCGATAGGAATTCGGGAGGAGCCTTAACGCAATTCCGCAATAATCTGAGAGAGACATCGTTCTTGAACCGAGTAGCTCGCGGTTACCCGCCGTTTCCCCGATTCGACGACGATGTTTAAACGTGTCGCATCCATAATCGAGCGGCGTTGTGTATCAGAAGGACTTTGGATCGCGGGATTCAAGCTCACTTTGAAGCCGAGACGCTGTGAATATATTTTTCAGGCGCAGCCGATACAGTTGCCGTTGAGTACCCGAGGATTTACGCGGATCCGCGTAAATAATGCAGGCGGCGAGGCAATAATCTAATAGCGATATATCCGCGTCGCGAGATAGAACCGAATCGGTCGGGCCGTTTTTTTTTTCTAATTTAGTTTCTTATTTTTTTTTCTTTTTTTTTCGATCGTTATTAGGGATCCAACCCTTTCCGGCAATCCGCACGGCCTTCTTCCGCCGTCGCTTTCCTCCGCGGTCCACGACGCGGGGCTTCTTATCGCGGGCTTCGATTTTTCCGGCGGCAACCGGAGGGAAAGAAGAGAAAAATAAAGAGAGAGAACGAAGAAAACGTGCGACCCATTTCATGGAAGAATACGCCATGGCGGGGTGTTTGACCCCGCCGTGGCTGCACCGCGTGCACTTGGCGATTTCCGCGGCCGGTAATCACCGCGGTTATTAACCCCGCGGTAATCTCATAGAACGACCCTTTTTTTTAAACAGAAAACAACGTTTTAATACGCGAGAAAGAGAAAAAGGAGAAGAAATCCCTGTTCGCGTTCTTCGCCGAATACAGATTTATGTGGCAAAAACGTTGTACGAGAAAAAAAGAAGGGAAAACGGGAAAAAAAAACTAGAGTTGGTAATATCGGTACTTATGTCAGTGCAAATCACGCTGTTGCTGAAGGATTAAAACGTTTACTCTGCCAAGCTAACAAAGCGTTCTGTTCATGAAGAATGACAGTGATAATAACGTATATTTCTCGGGAAATACGTCGGTATCGAACGCAGTTCAATTACTCACAACGAGAATCCGTACACCCATTTATCTCACGCCGTATTAAAAACTGGATGGAATTACAGATATTTTCGAATTCATTTAACGGATCTCTTAACAGTTAATCTTCTCTTTTTAAGGTAAATTTTTTTTTATATTTTAGAATTTTGACGAAAAAAAATTTATATAATATTAATTCCGAATAAAATTTAAGTGCAAAAATAAAATACTAAATTTAAATTAAAAAAGAAGCAAAATATGGCTTTCATATGTCGTGGAATTACGTACCTATATCACGGAATTATCCTTTAAAAGCAAACAAATACGAATCTACGTGATTAAGTTACACGTAGTAAAATTAAGGTAAAATTTTCAAGCGTGTACCTATATATATGAAATATCACGAAAATCCGAAATAATATAAGTAGAAAGAACGAACGGAGGAATAATAAAATAAAATGGACTAAAATCAAATAAAATTGATTGAATAATAACTTAACTGCTCGATGCAAATATTGGGAAAAAACAAAAACAAAACAAAAATTTTAGCAAATCTACGACAGCATCTTTGAAAACCTGAGTCGTGAAAATATTTCGAAATCAAGCATGCATCGTTCCGTGCAGTCTACGCACCTCCGGAAACGGGATCAATGATATTACAATTACGTCACGTGCGTTCGCACGGCGACTGATGAAAGCGAAGACGTAGATGTCCCGATCGCAAATGATTCTCACGACGCGTTAACAGGCGTTGTCGCGCGCGCGCTTTTCTCATGACGTAACGAATGATTATACGAGCTAACAGGCACCGACGATCCTGTTTGAAGAATCGCGACGATTACCGCGCCGAGAAAGACGCGAGCTAGACAAAGATCGCGACACACATCTGCCGACGTGTGTTGCAACTGCATGCAAACCAACCACGCCTCCACGACGCTTTTACATCGCATTTGAACGAGCCGTACATTATTTCTGACATAACCACCGGTTTTCGAACATAGTCTTTACACAAACGAAAGAACGGATCCTAGAATAAAATATCCATTCGTTCCCGAACCGCCGCTACTTTTACTTAACCGCGAAATGTTATTCTTTAGCTAAATAAATACGTTTACTCGCGCTAACGATTTATAAGTTTGCGCGAAATATATCCGTAACCTCGTCAATTTTAATTATTCCGCGTAAAGTCTGATGCATGCGCCATTTCTCGCGGTCACTTCGTAGCCGCACGTAACGTAAGATTGCACGTACACACACGCGCCAGCTTATATCGATCAACTATAGAAACGGTCGATTGTAATCTCTGTCGTGGCGTGTTCTGTTTTGCTCTAGTTATTCATCGATCACGGCAAATATAGCGTACACATATGTTTCGTGCGCTCGTAGAAACTGCGGCCGTTGTTTGGCTACAACGCCGACCGCAAATAATTAAAACCCAGAACCGGCTATTTACAGGAATACGGACTGCAGCGCGGGGCCGGCTCGTTTCGCCGCGGGAAATTATGCGCCGTTCCGTAGCTCATGTACTTTTCACGACGGCTGAAATACAATGCAGCAGCGCAATAAGATCGACGATATTAATATTCGGTATGTCGCGCGCGCTCCGCCGGCGAAGATTTCATATAAGCACCGAAGATTTTTACGGCAGCCATCGGAAATGTCTCCAAGTATCGAGCCGGAGTAAACGCAGCGTCGCGAAGAAAACGAATTCCCGATCTGAAATGCCGGCAATATTTTTCCACCCCAAGATCCAATTTTGTCGCGCTGGTGTTGGTTGCGTATTACATGCCCGGGCACCGTGGTATGCGGTAATTACAGCGACATTGTCTCCCCGGCGTGATAATGCGGCGCGAAAAAGGTAGACAATCGCGTGTCACCTTGCCAGTTCCGTTCTTCTTTCGCGACTTTGAACCTGCGGCGTGCCAGCTACGTGCCGGAAGGAAGCTCGCAATTTTCCTTCGCATTCGACTTTCAGCGGCGATGGAGAAAAAGAGCGGAATGCCGACGAAATTCTGGGAAACCCGCGCTTTTTCACTTTCCGAGGGCAAAGGCGGGCAAAGGGGGAAGAAAAAAAGAAGCAAATAAAAAGAAGAAAGAAAAAAAAAATCCCGTGAAAAATATTGCGCTGCACGGCTGAATTCTTAACGCGCGCGCTTTGCGCTCGGTGGATATGATTCTAATTAGCGTTTCTTTGGCGAACGTTGATCGCGGCCGCGACAACGGCTGCTTATACGTTTTATGTAAGATACTGCGTTTAACAGGATTTGTTTTAATGCATTTACGGCGAATCTGACCGCAGAGAAGAACTTAAGGAGCTTCTGGCGCACGCAACTACATTACACGCGACAGACTTACGGAATCGAGTACTCAAAGTAATAATGTATCGAGGAAAGAAAAACAGGAATACAGAACGGAAGTCATAAAGCTGATTTCTTGGGAGAAAAAAAAAAAAAAAAAAAAAGAAAAAAAAAAAGAAAAAAAAAGGTAGGAAAATCGGCGAGCAGAGATGTGATGGTGTAACGAAGGAGAAAAAGAGAAAGAATAAAAAAAAAAAGGATAGCGCGGAAATAATACCTGGCAAGTAGGTGTATATTATATGTATATGTAGAGGTGAAGAGACGCGTTGAGTGGAAAGGAGGTGAAAGTAATTACAACAAACGTGGTGTATTTAGCTTCGCGAATAAATTATGCACTCTTCGAGCAGTTTAATAAAATCAGCGTACGGCAGTGCTTTTCATTTGCGAGCGAAATAAGATTGAAAAAATAATGACGCGATAAGGTAAATATACAAATGGAATTACGGAACGACTGACGTGAAAATCAAGCTCGATATTGAGAAAATTAAATGTTTAAACGTCACTGGGTCCTATTTGTGCGAGTAAAATTATTCATAAAATTGTTTCAATGTTCTGCAACAGACGTAAGATCCCTACATCGGTCTACGTCTGTCGAGTTTGATCGAGGATGAACGATTTGCATATCACCAGCTTATTAGTTTATTTCCCTGGCAGATTATCAAGCAATAAACTATTTTCCCGAATACCAAAACATTTTTCTCAAAAAACGCGAAAACAAAAAAAAATAAAAATAAAATAAAATAAAAAAATTAAAAAAAAACAAATGGAAGAACCAAATTAGCTGCCACGTTTCAGGATTCGATCAATCCGCCCTCGTCTCTCGGATTCCTTCGACTCTAAAGTATCGACTCGGCCTTTTTAAATAAACTACGCTCCTTCGTTCCTGCTCGCGGAATCGGCTCGCCGAGGCGACCGGTCGTTCCTACGATTTATTAGCGCAGCTTCGTTAATGGCCTTAAAGAATTAGCTGGCGACAGCTAGCCAGGCTACGCAATAAGTCGCGACCTGCACTGCGCGAATAGTACCTTAAGCCGACAGGACGACGGTCTTTCCGAAGGAGACACGTTAAAGGGATTAAGCGAACTTCGTCGAGCAGATAACGACGGTGCACGTACGTCGACGCGTTACGCGCGTAGATGAACCTTGAAATCTACTTAAACCCGCGCACGCTGGGGCGATCCTTTTGCAAGTTTTCGTCAAGCTGCACGGTGGATATCGCGAACCAGCCGCGATCGAATCCCGCTTATCATTGGCAAATGACGTTAGTCACTCGAACCTGTCGCCGGATCTCCCGCGATAATTCACAGAGTCCCGTCTACCGCGCGAGCTGCGAAAACGTGGAAGACCACGGCAATCCATTTCTCGATAATATTATCCCGTAATTGCTGCGTCAAGGCGTGTTAAATTCGCCATAAAGAAACGTCGGAATTGGCAAAGAAAACCTTTCGTAAATCTCTCTTTCCGCAAATATCCGTGCAACGCATTTCGCGTTCGGTACGATATGCTTCGCGGCTTTTAGAAGGCGTTATAAAAGCGAGATCTTTCATTTAACGTCGCTCGTAGCGATTCCATAAATAATTCCTTCTGACCATAAAATATGTTTTATTTTTTTTTTTTAATTTTATTTCTCTTTTTTTTTTTTTTTACCAGTTCCCTCGTAATCCGGGCCGATTAATCACGGCTGCACGCGCAAGAGTCTCGGTCAAAGAAACGCATTAAAAGCTATTTCAGCCGATTTCAGGAACTCGTTGCGGAACGCTTAACGCGGATTTGCTGTCTTCCTTTGGTGGCCCTCCCTTTGGCCGTAACGCGCAGAAATTACATCGCTACACCTATGGACGTGCCGGGATCCGTAAACGTTTGCGCCGCGGATTACGTCCGCGATTGCGAGAGCAGTTCCGCGTTTTCTCGCGCCCGGTGTACGAATGAACGGCGCGGCAGGGCGAAAGTTTAAAATTGAAATCGTCGATGGCAGACGGCGTATAATCGCCGGCGCACCTCGCTCGTCGCGGAAACGGTCGGGCGATAAAGCGATGATAAAAAGATCGGGCCGCGCGACAAACGCGTTTATTAGTTAAATGCCGACGCGCATCGACGGCGATTTCCTTTGAATTTTAACGAGATACTGTTTTCGCGGTGTCTATTACGTTTTCAAAAGTTTCTCCCTTCCCCCCCGAAGTGAAACGCAAGCTTTTCAGGCTTCGCTTCGATAAATTATGAATATATTCACGTCATTAACTCGGTACAAATTTGAAGGGATCTTGCTAACAGCGTAGCTTTACTTTAGCCTTCGTTATCGGAATTAAATTAGGGATCAGTTATCTCTTCCGCCTATAAAATATCTACCTCGACGTGGATCGTCGGAAAGGAAATATAGCGATTCGCGTCTGTATTTTATTTTATGTTTCAAATGTGCAGCTACAAGCGGGAACGGATCGATTCATGAGGTCGTTCTAACTTAACGGTGGTCGTCGTTGTGAAAAATATTCTCTCGATAGAAGGAAAAAAATAAAAATAAAAATAAAAGAAAATAAAATAAATGCGTTTAAAGTTCCGAGTACAATGTAACGCCATATTTCGCCACGTCCAATTTTTCAAATCGTCATCTTAAGATATACATGTATGTTCTTACAAGCATGCACTTTTTTTTTCTTTTTTCCACAAACTACGAAGAAAAATCGACTGTTTTTACTTTCGAGCCAATAATCCCTCTTAACGACGTTGGATTTTTCGCGTCGGGTCTGTTATACATTCAATCTGTAGGGTATATCACGACGATAATTTCGGCTAGCGGATATTGGATCGGCTCGGGACAGATTGAAGGGACTAAGCAATTATGATTTTCACTTCGCTTTCACCGGCCGACCAATCGCGCCCGGCGGCAGCCGATTTTTCGCTCAGCTTCGGGGGATTCGTTGTCGCGCCGCCGTGACCGGGGGGGGAGGGAGAGTTAGTCGTTATTAGATCAGCGCGCAATTAGCGAGAAAACGCGTGACGGTACAAGTCACGTGGTGCGGCGGCGTGCGCGCGTGGGATCGCAAATAATTAATAAATTCCGAGCGCAATCACGGCGCCGATGAATAAATTACCGCGCAATCAGCGCCGATTTCCCCGCGCGACTCGGTTCTTTATTGCTTTCGCAAATCGTGGCGAACCGCGGACCTCTCGCGATGCATCTCGGGATGCTCCGCGAGTTCGATGATAAAAAAGGAACGAAAAGAAATAACAAAACAACCTTTTCCCCTCCCGGAATTGAAGCTCCCTGCTCGCCGCACGGTAATTTTCCAGGTTCGGGATGAAATTGTACGCGGGAATAAATTATGCGCCGCGCGGAGCGCACCAGGCCGAAATAAATTATACGTGTGCGGAATGAATCACGCGAACGCAGCGCGAGCGGTATCTCCCGTTTCTTTGACTGGGAGTAGAAAAATTACAGAGGCTGTTACGGGCTAAGTAGCTTGATGAAGTTTTACTTTGTAACCCCGACTTTTCACGCGCGCCTTATACAGATAAACGTCGCGGCGCTTTCGGTAAGTAAGAATCGCGTTAATTAAAAAAAAATATCATTGTCAATGAGAAACATTTTTTTTTCTTTTTCTTTCTTTCTTTCTTTTTTTTCAATAAAAATTCACGCGAATAATTGAAAAATCGTATAAAAGCGGACCGCGCCGCTATTTCTCCTAGGAACGGATTTGCTATTCGTGTTGAAAAAAATTGGCTTTTCACGTCGAAAAATATTGACCTTTCATGCCACACTCGTGACGGAAATTAAAAATGAAAATGAACCCAGCTCCTTTTTCCCGAAGCGGAAAATAACTCGAAACGAGAACGCGATCCGCGATCCTTTATCTGTCGCGTGACCGGACAGATTGAGCGCATATTTCTCGTGCGCGTACGCAAAAATTCATCATCCGTGCGCTTACATCTCACGTCTCGTTTCCGCATGTCGATAGGAAGCACGCATTTAGTCGTATTTGTGATTTACGTGAAATTTTTTTTCCCCCCTTCTCCTCCCCGCCCCGCCGTTCGGTTCGCATTGTTTTATTTTACGTTCTGTTGCCAGTTTTCCGCGGTACGTGCAAGCGAAAAGCTGTCAAAAGCGGTCGCTTTGAAAAAGCACATGCTCGCGAATATTTTCGGTGAGTTTCTACCCTTGCCGGTTCTTCCACTCCCTCCCCGATTCTGCGCGTTAGTAATCATTTATATGTTAATTTCGCTCAAGATAAAAAAGACGGCGGTTCATATATTCGCGGGAAATTAATTTTTTCCTCGGAAAAGGCTTCGTATACATAAAGCTCGCGGTACGAAAAATCTAACGTTTATGAAAATGTTTACGAGATGCGAAGCAAGAGGTGAGTGATGAAGTGTTGCTAAATTTCTTTCTCTTTCTTTCTTTTTTTTAAATCAGCGCTGATTAATATTAAATAGTCGATAACAGTGCGATATTTATAGCTGCGCCGAGATACGACAAATTAATATTATTCTCTGTAATCTTATCTGTCTTATCCGCGTTATAAAATCGCCTTGGTATGTCGAACTAAATTTTTTCTATTTTTATACGGTTCCAACGAGATTACCGGAAGGTGGATACCAAAATGCTAATCATGTGCGACACGTGCACGCCGCAGTTCATCTGCCGTTATGCACTTTCGTGAAAACTCCTGTTACGTAACATTGGCCATTTGGCACGTATGTATATTAGAGTTCTAAATCAAGCGGAGATGCGTCTTTGCCGATCGATACACAAGCGATTTAAAATTCCTTCCACGGACCTACATTTTTCTTAAAAAAATATAAAAAAATCTTAAGTTCTTTTATTAAACTTTATACGTAATTAAATATGAATGATCAGACATGAAAACCGTAAAAAATCTACAAAGCACCTACAAACATATAAATAAAAAAAAAAAATTAAATTAAAGAAAAAAAATGCAAAACCACAGCCGTGTTTATCGAAGTGCGAAACATCGTAAAAATGAAGAAGAAAAGTGCCCGGCACACTAGTCCCACACAAGGGATAACAAAAGGCTTGTTTACGGCGATACGGAGTACGCGTCGATATAACAAGTCGTATGCACGCATGACTGCGTGCGCGAAACGGGCGTGACACCTCCAGGCATAAACGAGATATTAATGCGATGACGATCACTTTTGCCTCGTGACTGATTTGAATGACGCTTTTAAATGGCCGGGGCCCGGGATTAAACGGCGGTGCGACGCGGCGCGACGCCGGTGTATCGGAAAAATCTCACCACCGCCGCGCGGAGTGATAAAATCGAGAGAATGGATTTCGCCCTGTGATTAAATGAAGGAAGTCGATGACGTCGATAGCGCGCGGGAGCGATATAATTATTTATTGCGCGGGGAAGATACGGGGCGCCGAATGACGGCGCGGTTCTAAATTTTCGTGAGTTAATATCGCTAATGCCGTCATCGGAACGCCCATGCACGAATTATACGCGGCGTGACAAACCCGAAATTTCCGTAAATTAATTTCCAGTTTTCGGCCGGCCGCGTTAATTTATGGCGCCGACGCGCGAGGACCGGGGCGTCCGCGCCGGGCCTTACCCAGTGCTATTTGCATTGTTATCTCGCATTAAATTAATACGCGCCTCGTCAATGAGCGGTTAAAAATTCACGCGACAATGTCGCTATTGTTAATTCATTAACTATTATTAATATTATCGCCGTTATTGGAACGCCCACATTGAATTCTATATCGCGCGACAAAACCCCCGAACTTTCGCCGGGATATGATTAATATCGTCGAAACGCCTCCGTAAATTAACGACGCAGCCCACTGAGCGAGTTCAACATCGGCGGGGTGACTATTTTTTTTTGCTAAAATGCGTTTAGGTACGAAAACTGCGCAGAGCCGCGGCACGGCATTATTGTCGCGTCGCGGTTTAATCGCCGGTGGTCGCCGGTGTTAAAGCGAGCGGAAACACGAGGGCCTTACTCGATTCTCAAAATAATTAAGCGACTCGCCACTAATTAAAACCCTGCGTGTGGGACGACAAATGCTGGCCGCGCGGGGAGGGTAAAAACGCTTCCTCCGCACCTTCGAATCGCGGTTTCATTACGCCAGACGTGCAATTAACGCGTTACTCCTCTCTTTCCTCTCTCCCTCTCCCCCCCCTTCCCCCCCTCTACGCAACGTAATGGTCGACGACCGCGTTCGCGGGTGCAGATCATTTTCGAATTATAAGGGATCGATTGGGACGGCGATGCAGCCGCGGACACCGTTTGTTACATCGGCGTTTATGCGATGTTTTATCGGGCGTTACATGCGACTGGCCACTTTCGGGACTACATTATTGTTACGTGAAGCACTGTTAATTATTGTCGGCGGTAATGGGATGACATTAACAGAGTGTCGTTACGCCGGGCGGTCAGGGGGCCACAGCGGGTAGAAAAAAAAAAGTAAATGAATTTCGTATCAATAAATCGAGACTCTCAGCTGAGTGAAATTGACCCCACCCGGTCTCTTCTCCCCCATTATTGGAAATCAAATAATGAATGCTATCATTCGTACAGTGGTCGTTTACTGACTTTTGCCACTTTTTCACTCTCTCTCTCTTTCTTTCCTCGCGCGGTTCTCTCCAGTTTTATTTCCAACCAGTGTAAAGTTAACATACTTCGAGAAACTACAATCCGCAAATCTTATATCGAAGGTTAACTGTACAATGCACTCTCACGCTAGAAAATCGCGTAATTTTATTCACCCGGCAAACTGAAAATACGCTGAATTCAGATACTCTACGTTAACTACCGTAAAAATACTTCTCTTTCTCATTTGAAGTTAAAAGTTTCGCTCTTTCGTTTCTCGTTTATATGTCGTTAATTTATGCGCTCTTGCGGTTTGATAATTTTCTGAATCTATTTTTTCTTCTTTTTAATTTAATCTCTCTCTATCTCTTTCTCTCTTTCACACACACGCGCATAAACGTAGCGTCCGATTTTTGCGCAAAGAGCAATACCGATGCAGACAACATATGACATAAAAGGCGTTTTTATATTAAAAGCTCGCTGCAACGAGCGCTCTCAGCCTCGAATAAATCGCTATGAAATAATGATAAAAAAAGAGACGTGCAACGCGAAGAGAGTAAAATCGATCGGTATCGAGGACTGCTGCGAGTCGCTTCTTTACACGGCCCACGGCCTCTCGCCACCCACATTGGATGCCTGCCTCCACATGAACACACACGCGCGCGCGCGCGCGGAGGAAGGCAGGCGTGTTAAACTTTCCATCGATGACGAACGTCGTGCGCGTGCCGTCGAAACTCCGTTTCGAGGACCCGCGGCTCCGAAAAAAAAGGGGGGGGGGGAAAAAAAAACGAAAAATACGAGGCTTCGATTAGACCGCAAAACCGCATTTTACGTACATCGCGTTTTTCACGTTACAGCCGCTATAAATAATTTCCCGTCGATACAATTCCAGCGTGTCTTCTCGCGATCACGCTACTGTCCGCCGGGCACGATTTTACATAACCACCGACGGGAAAAAAAAAAAAATAAAATAAAATCTCATAGCCGCCGCAAGAACTGGCCGGTTGTGAAAAATTAACCGAGATAGTTCTCTCGAGAGACACGGCGTGTCTACCGAGTCCGAACGGAGTTCGAGAAGTAATTAATGATAAAGAGACGCGGGTCTCGGGTGTTACTCTTTTTTTTTTTCTTTTCTTTTCTTTTCTTTCTTAAGTTTTTCCTACAAGACGAGCAGTCTAAGCAGGTGCGAGACGATCGGGGCATTACGGCCATCGATCGAGCCATTTGACAGCCGCCATGGCACCGGGCCGGAATCGCGACGGAATATCGGCACGTCGGCTTCCGGAGTGAAGGAAAAAGCGAGTTCGCGGCACATCGATCGCGGTCAGAGCGCCTTGCTGCGCCTGACATTTCCCTGGCTCAAGGGTGAAAGCGTCGCGTGAGCGAGTGAGCGACGACGATACCTTCGAGTTCGCTCTGACTCACCGCTTCTGCCGGTGAACGAGAGAAGGAAGAAAAAAAAAAAAAACAAAGAGAAAGAGTATGAGGGGGAGGCGACGAAGAAAGAGAGAGAAAGCGAGCGAACCGAAGGAAAGAGAGAGATAGAGCGAGAGAGACGGATAGAAAATTGGAGAAATAATATGGATTCTTACCTGCACCCGGCAGACCGCCAGGACGCCGAGCAGCGCGGCCAACGCCAGCATCCCCTTCATCCTCTTCTTCCACTTGCCAGCCCACCTACGGTCCCGCGGTCCTCGTCGAAAGAGTGTCCGGCTCCGTAGACAGTCTCGCCAATTCCTCTCGCCGCGGGCAAGATTCCTCTCCTACTCACTCGTCCCCGGCCGCGAGCGCGATGAGCGGCCGACGTGTGTCGTAACTCGTGCGAATTCCCGGAGCGTAACGCGACGGTCCTCGTAAATCGTCGTAATCCGTATACGCAAGGCTTCGACAAGCGGCACGCAATGCACCCGTTGTGTAGATACCACCGAAGAGCGCCAGCGTACTACTGCCTGCCGCCGCTGGGTGGGTCGCTCACTAGCTCGCCGCGACGGCAAGATGGCGGCGCGCGTCGGCCGGTACGCTGTCCGTCCACCAACCCGCCGGCCAATCACGGCGCGACTGACCGCAGGCTGCGCGCGCTCGTCCGCACGCGCGCCACGTTCAGTCGATAACGTGGCGGGAACGCCGCGGGTTCAAACGATGCGCGAAACGCTCGCGGCCTCCGCGCGACTTTCGGCCATCCGATTAGGCAATTAGTGCGCGAGCCGCCGCGAGGATTTCAATTAGCCCGGCCGGCGCCTAATCCGAGGACCGGCACGCATCGCGTGGCGAACGTATCGGCGGATGTGTTGCGGCGAAATCACGGCCTGGCCACAAAGCTCTTCTTTCATTGACAAAATCGATTGCGCCCGAAACGGGCGAGCAGCGGGTGGGTCCTTAAAAAAAGAAAAGGTAAATCGATGAATAAATATAAGAGACTCGATTAAAATTGAGGAAGAGATCTCCACGCGCGAATAAAGACGCGGCGATATAACGTAATTCGACGTGGCTCTGCATATTTTGAGCAATCGGATAATGTTTATTGCATCAGCTCGCTGTCGTTGTTATCGCTTTTCAATAAAACTGATAAACGTGTCGGTGTACCTAATTGAATTAAGAATTCGATTCCGCGACGGGATGTACGCGAAAGATAGGAAATTCGCTTAAGTATTAATTATACAATTTTATTCCTCGATTTGCCGACCCTCTCTTTTTATTCCGCGCAGTATTATTTTTATCAGATTAAACTGCACCGCGTTATATATATTTATTTTATTTTATTTTATTTTTTTTTTCTTATAATATTGCGAAAACATTGAAAATTGATATTGGAAATTGGCGTCGGATCCGCTC
Source organism: Cardiocondyla obscurior (assembly GCF_019399895.1). NCBI lineage: Eukaryota > Metazoa > Arthropoda > Insecta > Hymenoptera > Formicidae > Cardiocondyla > Cardiocondyla obscurior. Next base: position 9,971,859 of record NC_091867.1, read on the forward strand.
GTGCGGGATTAAACGTAAATTTCGGCGTCGATTTTCCCCGCTTCGTGATAAATCAATATCTTTGATTTATTTCGACTTCGGCGCTCATTATCGATGATGTGTACCGTTCATCGTTAAATTACTCTGTCGTTCAAGTGGCGCGAAGCTGCGTGCGTTTAATGAGTTTATTTGCAGATCTGAATTATAGAGGCGAATGTAGCTGTCGGAATTACGAAAATCTCGGTACCTGTAGGTCCGGCGCTCACGCCGGCGAAATATTTCCAAATAGAATTATTACCAACTTTGTTTCCCGTGTAATTGAAGCGGTTCCCGGAATAACGTTGTTGCCTGCGTCACGGCCTCGCGCCGCTCTTCAAACTTCGCGGGAATTAATAAAAGCATTTGTTTGACAGAACACTCGACCGGGTGGCTATTTCACTTAGAAATATTTTAATAATCTGTTATATATATATATTATATATGTATATATACGCGTTTCGCTTTAAACAAGTTACACGTTCTACTTAAATTCGCTATTGGGTTTTATTAAACGGGAAGTCACTCGCAATTACTCGCAGGATTTCATTACAAAAATACATGATACTAATTACTTCGAAAAAGAAAGAAGAAGAAAAAAACAAGAAAAAGAAGTAAAAAAAGGAAGAAGTTACCTTAGTTTTGCCTTGATTAAAGCTACACAATTCATTTGCGCCCGGACAAAGAAAGTGAAACTCCGTGATTCTTGGTGTAATTAAAGAAACGAGACCCTCGCGGTCGTAAAAATGCGAGATGTGACTCTTTTTGCCAATTAAAGAGGCTCGCCGTTCCTTATGCAGGAGGAGAACCGTGGAGAGCCAAGGAAATCCATCGCAGCCGGTGGCAAGTCAGCGAAGAAGCGTGGAGTCTGAAAGTAAATTGATCTTTCTATACCTGTGCAAGAAATCGAGACGATTCGGCGACGCGACTGGGTGGCAAGAAAGGTGGGCGAGAAAGGTGGGCGAGAAAGGTGGGCGAGAAAGGGGGTGGAAAACAAGGGGGGGGGGAAGAAAACAGGGGGAAGAAAACAGACGGAAGCGACGGTGGTCGACAACAAAGGGTGAGGTAAGGGCGGGCGAAAGGGAGTTACGGTGGAACAGAAGCTGAAATGTCTGCATCCGCGGGAAAATCAACAACCTGTAGATACGAACTCCCGCTATCGCGACGACAATAAGGTAACAAAGAAATCACGTTACCGCTCCACGGATGCGCCACTTGTGGTGAATAAGTACAAGGCAACCGTACAAATATTCCTCCGTCGGGGATTCTTTCGTGGAATCGCGTGCACGGAACTGTGAATATTCGCGAGGCTCGCCTCTGGAAGAGGGTGTATTTCGTTTGGCATGATCGAAGTATTTGATTTCGCGCTGGGGCCGGGAAACGCGAATAAAAAAAAAAAAATTGGTGAATTGTAAACTTTGACGGCAGTTTTTAACTCAAGTTAAATAAAAATGACGCTTGGAATACACGTGATCCCGAAAAATGCACGATAACCCGGAGCCCGGTTTCAAATTCTCATCTCTCAATAGTATTTCACGGTCTTTTTTCCTCCCTTTTTTTTATTATTTTTTTCCGTACGTCTCTTTCTACTGTGCATTTATATGGCTTTTATGTTTACCGCGATTATGCAAACGGTTGTTAATTAAATGACCGCTTTTGTGCGCAAAGCGGTCGACAATAGTTCGACCGCGATCTACCTCCTAAATTTTTCGTAAAACGCGGTTAAATAAACATAACGTTGTTTACAGCGGTGGTGGTCGAAAAAAAAAGAAAAAAACTCCCCCGATATGTTTGTAGCCGATCCCTTCGTGCGTAGCTACATACAATCGTTACAACACATCGTTGGTTACGGTAATTGGCTCCGCGCGTCGAAATAGTAATTTCGCTATTCGATGTATCGCGCTCGCGGAGTTACGTCGCGATACCCCACGTTGAAATAATACGCTAACGCGGCCGCGGGGAATCATGCGCGTTCCAGAATCAATTACAAGCTCGCGAATTGTGCCATCGGTTTTATTTTCTGCTACCTTCCTCCTCCCCCGCGTACCCTTCCCTCATTCCATATGTTGTCTCACGTTGATGGGAGATGTGAGAAGAAAAAAAAAAAAAAAAGGAAAAGAGAAAAAAAAAAAGACGGCGAAAAGGAGTGCTCTTGTACTCCAGTACCGTCTGTCCGACAATGACTATCAAGCTGCGAAGGCGGTTTTCAAAAGACCGAGTTATTTCAAAATTGCGGTTTCTTGAAACCGGACCGCACTTCGTGATGAGAGCGGAAAAGGTAGCGAAATGGGAACGCGGGAAGGGTGCCACCGCCGCTCAAAGTAACGCATTGAGCTTCTGATCCGGATTGCCTGTCCTTTTCCCTCGGCAGCAGCGGCCATTGTTCAGTGATAACACCGTGAGGGCCGTCCTCGCGATAAAATGCGGCGAGCAATCCGCTATATCTTCCGGCATGGACAAATGGGGCAGGTGCCATACAGACCCGCCCCGCAACAAAGACCCAATTCCGAAAGATATAAAAAGTTATTTCTTTCGTTGCTCGTTATCTTGTTCATTTAATTAGAGAAATAGAATTTTAATTTGTTAATATAGTCTTTAGATTTTTTTTTTTCCTCTATTTTTACAGTAATATTTTCTGAGCTTTATGCAATCTAGTTAATGTTGTATTAATACTCAAGTAGAATACTGAGAGATTTCACAAATCCGAAAATACCGGAACGGCTCTCACGAAAGATTAGCAAAGAATTAGTATTAAACATAAGAGTCGAGTAAAAGCAAGTACAAGTATTATCACCTAGCGCACAAAAATTGTATCTCATTTTAATACTAATAAAAACGTATTAATATCTTACCCGGTGCAGCATTTTTTTTCTTTCTCTTTCCTCCACCACCTCCGCATAATTGGAAAATAAATATAAGCGCCAGAGCCGCGCAGAGCCTCGATATTCGGCCCGAAAAGTTCCATCGCGAAAACGAGCCCGGCGATTCCGAACGAAAAGCCGATCCAGCTGAAACAAAAGGAGACATTTATGTTTCCGCGCTTTATTAAGATCGCGTTTCGCAATCCCGCGGTGTAACAACATCGAAATAAAAGTCGCAGAGCGGATTTGCGAGACGACGGAGGCAGGAACGCGTGACCGCGACGTCGAACGTTAAACTAATAAATTGCGTACGCCGTACCGAATCATATTTCCGCGGAGGGTTCCGCGCGGCCGGGCAAGACGTGCTGCCTCCCGGGAAAAATTGAATTCCTCCGAAAAAATTTTTCCCCGGATCGGTGAATTCCTCGTCATCGGATCGGCCCGACCCGCCTCGCTCCGCTCGCGCGATGCCGGGCCAACAACGCCTCTTGTCTTTGGCCTTTTTCGGCGGGGCATGAAAATGCATGAGTAGGTAGCCTTGGCCCGTGTGCCTTCGCCCGTGTGTCGGGTACCGTAGCCGTACCGGTTACCCTGGAAACGGTATCGATTTCAACCCTCAGCTATGCAGTAGGAAACCAGCACCACCGGCACCATGGGGGTCTCTTCACCCTGAGTTTCGACGAGGCGCACGGAGCCCGTTTCGACAACCCGATTACAAGGACTCCTGGCTCTCTCTCTTCTTCATTCTCCCTCCTCCCCCGCGAAATCTCACTTACCCCTTTGTCCTGATCCTTGACAGGTTTTCTCCTAGGATCCAACATTGAACGCATCCGACTCTCGTTCTTTCTCCCTTTCTTTCTCACTCTCTCTCTTTCTGTTTGCCGCCGGTGTCATCTTCGTTTCGCTAATTCGCGGGGTCGGCGCACCTTCCGAGGTTCCAAAAGTTATTATTAACGCCCCCTCCTCTCCCCCCCCCGCGAACTGCAAACAGTCCCTCGATCCCGTAGTAGATGATGGATTTGCGGATCTCCCTAATTACATGTGAACTGCATTATCGTGGCGCGAGAACGTCGGCTCGCCACGAGTGTAATTGGAATATTCAGCCGAGATTATCGGTGAGATTAAACGCCGCGGTTGTGTGCGACAGTGGTAATAACGACCGTTTGAACGTTTTAAGTAAACACAGGTTAAGTAACTGACGAGATAATGGGCCCCTCCCCCTTCCCCCCCCCCCTTGACGTTACGTAATATCGAGGTGGTCCGGAGCTTCGGCGGCTCGGGTCTCGAGTTATCAGGGATTTCCATTCGATCTCGAGTCCTCTGGGCGACGGTAAGAAAGTTTTCTCATTAAATCCATCAGCCCGCAGAAGGTGTCTCGCGTTACGATAGTTTCGAGCTACAATTATGTCGAAAAAAAAATATTTAAAAAAACGCGAGGATACGACGGTTAGATGAGGGCGCGATACGCGCAATGGGGCGAGCACAAAGTGAGTGATAACTTAGGAACGGATGTAATTCGCGAAATTGAGACGTTACGGCGAGCTCGGTAATTCAAAGGAAAGGCTCTTCGAAGCGTCGCGACGTCGCCGACGAAGGTCTGACGATCTTAAATGCATAGAATATTTTAACGCGCCACGCTCCGCACTTGCAATTAGCGAAAAATATCTCGGCCGATTTCAACAATCGTCCCGCTTGCCCGACAACTGCGCGGCTTCTTCACCAAATATATTATAATATATTAATAATATTAATTAATGCGATCGACGCGCGCTGACCAAATTCCGACAGATTCGCGTTATTTTATCGCGACGTTAAATTAATACATTACTTTCATTTATTGTCCTCCATCGGCCCCGTTTCTCTTCGGCCGGCGAAGTTTTATTTCGCGGGAACGAAGCTCACCCCCCCGAAAAAATCACCGCCAAGTTTCGTTACTCGCACGAACCTCGGTAATTGAATTAGCAAAATATCCCGGTAATTACATCTAGTGGAAAAATTTCCATTAAGGAAAAATCTACTTGAGAGCCCTCGGAAACGTTGCCCGTAAATTATTACGCTGTAACTCTGAGACGCCGTACACGGGCACCGCAGAGGAAAAGATATCCGCTCACACATTCGATAGACTTCGCCCACAAAATATTAATAGAAAAAGTTCTTAATTAATTATGTAACGCATATATTAAACGCGCGAAATGTTAACGATCAAGTAATTAAAAAAAAAAAAAAGAATAAAAAAGGAAAAGTTAACGCTTAAAGTCGTCTTGGGTTAGCGTGATTCATTCTTCCATTCGAGGATTCGAAATGTTGTACAACGTTCCTCCATTCAGTCGTGCGTTTAACACAGGTTGTATACCTCAAAGAACGTGTACTTCGCGCATAAAACGCACTATTTCAACCCATTAAAGCGCGCAGGTGAAATAAAGCGCTCGTTTGATACGCGTTATCGGTTAGACGTTGCTGATGTCGCGATAAATAAAACGCTAGTTCGAGAATGCACGTGAAACAAAGCGCCGCAATTAAATAACATTTTAGCGCGTAAAAAAAAGATGGCACGCGTTTCCTGTTTGACGTATAAATTTTTAAGTAAATTTTAATATGCGCTAAAATGCGCGGGCACAAATGTAAATAAATGACCGCGGGCTCGTTCATGCAAAATAGAACGCGGGGAATAATAATTCAACGACGCCGTTGCAACACATGAATTGTATATTAAAAATCACCATGTCCCATCACCATCGCGTGCCTTTACAATCGTTTTCAGGCTTCTCCGTCGCATTTGAATCGTGACGTCGGGCGCGAGACACCACCTCCGAAAATTATCGTGCGACGTTGCGAAATAAAAAGATACTTTCAGGAAAAAAAAAAAGGAAAAAAAAAGAAGAAAAACGTTTTAGATTGAATGAGCGCATTAACAAAACTCATCTTTTACGTTGACAGCGGCATTCAAGAGTTTTCAGCGCGCAATTTTTCGCGTCCAGCGGCACAATTCAAAAGCGCGCGGTAGGTGTTCAAAGGCCTCAAATATTTTTCATAAATACCTTTTTCGCAAATACTTTTCTCGTTGCTCCGCGGCAAAAATCAACCGAATATATACGATTATATCTCGTTCGCCGTCAATAAAATCGACGGTAAGGTGCGCTAAAATTAGGGAAAATCACTCCATCCGTGATATATATGAATATCAACTATTGAGACCATGCATTATTAATAGAATGAGGGGGAATTACAATACTGGCGCTAGTGCATCGGCAGCTACGCTGTCAATAATTTTCATTGTTCGCCCTTTTCTTCCCTCAGCTCGTACAGACCGCAAACTTTGTTGGCTGGTACGGCTTTATCTGAAACAGCGTCGTATTATATTCGTGGCGCTTTTGTTGCGAAAGCGGCACATGTCAAATGCGATGCAATAATCTAATATTTTTCTGTCTATTTCCAACCCCGAACCGACGGTTTTACCGGGAATTCACCCCGACAATTGTCATTACACGCAAAGCTGGCTCCCGGATAATCCGCTATTTCGGGGTAATTTTCAAAATTTGATTCGACTCGCTCGCGAGATAAAGGGCTCATTTATTCAGCGTACGACGGTATGCAAACTGGTGATTCCATCGATTTCCTTTCGCTCCGCCGGCAGGATGTAATGGCGTCTCCGCTCACATTTAATATTTAGACCCGCCGCGAAGAAGAGTTACGCCGAGGGCGGGTACCGCGGTCCGGAAATATTACCTCTCCGCGAAACCGTCTCTTCGTTAATTTCAAATCGCGCCCGCGCTGACGGCCGAATCGAGATATTCGCGAAAACAATTCAATATCTTGAAACCGATTCTCGACGCCGGGAATTGGAAAAATCGAGAGCCGCGGCAAAGTGGATTCGCGCGGAATCCCTTTTTAATTCACCCATTCGCCGCAAAAGCACCTTTTTATCATTTTCCCTCACGGTCGCACAACTGTTAGCCAAGTTTTCCGCTTAGCTCGCGCTTCGCGATCCGCTTCACGTCCGATCGATTCAAAGCGCCGGGAAAAAAAAAAAGTTACGCCCCGCAGAAATTTCTGCGGGATTCGGTGAGTTTTCACTTTTTCCTTCGCGAAAAGAAGCTACGTGATCAAGCGGCCCGCTGGATCGACGTGATCTTCTGACAAATTCAACATCCGGTGCTGTACCGACAGATAGAACGACGCCGTAACACCCCGAAGACGACCATTAGCTTATCAGCGAATCGAGCTGATAGCTACGGAGACCCGCGCGACCCCAAAAATAGAATACGAATCCCCGATGGGAATCCGTGAAACCGCCCGGCTTCCTCGAGAAAGCCATCCCGATTACGTTCAGATAACGCAGCAACCTTGTTCCGTGGCAATATTAATTATTTCCGATCGCTATCGAGACCGTGTTGAGCCTAAGACTCGGAAATTTATAACGCAAGTTGCAAAAAAAATTTTTATGACAGGAGTGGGTCGACGATGACGGAACGCACGCTAGTCCAACAAACTAGTTTTTATAATAACTCTCGTATCAGATCTCTTAATGCAAATTTCAACCTCTATTTTTTGTTGCAATTTTACCCTTTTTTTTCCTACTTTTCGTTAATGTTTACTAGTTTTTAAGCTGGGTAATCTTTTTTTTTTAAAAAGAAAAAAAGCTCGGAAGTAGAGTTACTAATTATACCAACGGAATGCAAAGACGGCGAGGCAAGTGTTATTTAAAAAAAATGGGACGAATGCATAAAGGAAATTAATTCTGTTAAACTTACCGATCATCTTGGGATAAGGCAGGTTGAGGTTGTTCATAATTTGGACGAACTCCTCCTGCGACTTGGACAGTCGAGGATTAAGGGCTTTCTCCTCGGCCACGGTGGTGACGGTTCTGCCGTTGTAATCGTGCGCCGGGTATAACCGGTAATTTCGCGGCAGCGTGAAGATCTTCTCGTGGACGGATTTGTACAGGATCGTGGCGGATCCCCCCTGCGCACAGGTGGCACGGTAATTCGAGCAGACGGCAATTACGTTCATAAAGCCGCGGAACTTGTAATACGCGACAACTATGCGAGTTAGGAGCGCGATAAAAAAAAAAAAAAAAAAAAACGAGTAATTAACAAAATAAAAACGTAAAATTTAATTTTTATATATACGTTTGGCTAATTGGCAAAAATTGTAACGATAAAAAAAAAAGAGAGGAAGGGATTAATCTCTTGATAAATTTTTTATATTTAGCACAGACATGATTCCCGTTTCGTTGAAATTGATACTCGTTTGCATGGAATTGATTCGATATCGGTTCTATTAATTATCGTCCTGCGATGAATCGAATTCAAAGCGGGGGCTCAAAGTCGCGGGCATGGCGAAAGTGTAACGATTTTCGGTCGGTTTTCCATGTCGAAACACCGTTTAGTCAGGCTTTTGAGGGAAGAAAGGGTCGCGCGGCGCGTTTATAAAATGCGGTCGAGCGCGATGACGGACGGCCATTCATCACGCGAGAGTCGCGGGGAAAAAAGTCTTTCACATTCCCGATGATATATCGACGTTTACTTGCACTACACATCGCACGACACACAGGGAAAACGTTATTGCGGAGCGCCCGTCGAATATTTCGACGCGAACTCAGGGTTCTGGCCGCCGTCTGGATGTTTCCGGATGAGAATCGCTTCGTCGATTAGTTCCGAGACGCGAAATAAATTATTTGGGTGGGAATCCGGCAATTACATCGACGACAATCGCCGACGAGTCGTCGTCGGCAGTTCCGCGGAAAAGGAACTTCGCCGCAGGCGCAACTTCTGGCAGCGAGGGGGTCTTAAAACGAGCTTTCGCGGAGAAACCTTAACACCCAGTTTTCCGATACGGCATAAAATTCAGATTTTTCCCCTCTCCTTCTTCTCCTTTCCTTTCTCTTTTTTTTTTACGATCGCAAAAGATGTGCCGTAACGAGGTAAACGACCTCACATTAAACGTTATCGCAAACATTTTCTCGCTGAAACGAGAAGGCACGATATCGTTGCTCGATCTAATCGCGCGTTGTATAAAGACAAGCCCGCATTTTTTTGGATTAATAAATAAAGGAAAAGGTAATTAGAGTCTCGGTGCGCAAACAAAAAGTGAACAACTATTTTCTTTTTTTTTTTTGTTTTTTTTTTACGAGTTTCGCGGATCGGGCTTACCTGAAAATCAGTTCTGCCGCATCCTCGTATCAAGAGAGCATCGCCCGTGAACGCGATTCCCTGCTCATCGCAAACGTACGTGACGCAACCTGCACAGATATCAGATGGAATATTTACGATATCGTACCTGGCTTCGGCTAGCCTCCGCCCAGCATCACGTCGTTTTTACAGCCAAATGTATATTTATCTCTTAGCGGTGCTTCGCGTTGCAATCGGCTGGCGCACAATAAACCCCCCCCACATATTTCAAACGTATAAGGACCAAATCACGATGACGAGTCCATGGAAAATGTTACGCAGTTAAAATTCTGGCGGTAATGAAATTATTCGCGCTCTCTGTGCACGCATACGCACGTTTACAACGCGTGCTTTAAAAAATATTTATCGGTTTCCCTTTCCGGTGAAAACGTACACGATGCATTTACTCAGAAAGGCCGGAAAATATCTAGGAATTTAATCAGCAACGTTTGAATTTTATGGCGTACAAAAACGAGGCTGATCGCGTATCCCAGCCCGCAGATATTTAATTCACGCGGAGCGCGTGTTCAACGCGTAAAAAAAAAAAAAAAAAATCGTCCCTATCGTGTGGGTCCGATATCGAGATAGCTCACTAGACGCTTTCAGGGATTTTCCCGGACGAACGATTGAGTCACGACGGATAGCGAATTCGGCGCGATCGATAAGAATGGCCGTGTTTCTCTTTTTTTTTTTTTTTTTCCTTTTTATTTCGGTTTTTTTCGTTCCGTTTCGTCGTAACTCCGATAGCGCAGCACGTGTATATACGTATATAGTACATATATAATATATATACACGTGTACGTGTCCAAAGTTATTGAATACCACAAACGTGTGAGACTAAGAAGAAATTTTTACGACGTCAGTGAAATCTAAATTCAGCCGGAACACCGAGAACGATTTTCAAACGTTATTTTAGTGTTAAATTAATTATAAAAATTAATTTGAAAAATTAATAAATGATCAGACAATATAATACTGTATCAAGCTTTTCTTTTCGGCGAAAAAAAAAATTCGAACCAATGGAAGGGTTCGTGATTCTTAATGGGCGCTTAACTTCGCGGTAATTCTCGCAAGAGAACGCCGACCAGAATCGGAGCTTTGTCGTTAATAAAAGAAGAAAATAAAGAAGAAAAAAAAAAAGAAATTTATACCAATATAGAAACACGTGGATTCAAAAGACTATAGAAAATTACAGTTTATACATCCCACATAGAGAACAGCTCAAGTTAATCACTCCGGGGATTGTATCGCGCACGCAACACGCGTGTAAAATTCAAAACACTGTGCAGCATATGCTCTTATTCTTCTGAAGATAATGAAAAAGAAGAGAGAGGAATGCGAAAAGAAGACGAAGCTGCAATAACGGGATAAAATTTTAATCTCCTTTAAAAATACGTTTGGAATGTATAAGAATATTAAAAACGACTGTACAAAAAAAATATCACGGTACAACTATACGCGATATCGAATAAAAATATTACAATATTGAATATTTTTTATTAAACGTATTAAAAATGAAGTCAAGCACGTGGTTCTCAATTTCTATCAGCGCTTAATACGACTGGCAATACTTTTCAAGGCATTTAAAGATCGATATCACAATTGTTTAATTTTAATTTCTTTAATTTTTCACACTTCTCTCTTCTTCGTATTATCAGCTTCTACTTAGTCCGCTTATCAAAGGGCGGTGTATTTTAAGACGTCTAACAATTCCACGTCTCTCCGACTAAAGTTAATTACATCGATCCTTGCATTCGAGATAAATGTGAATTATATTTTCGATCCTTCCCGACTCTAGCAGACTCGCGCTTAAGCGGCGAGCTTAGAATAGAATGGACACGTTCAATTAACCGAAATACGAAATAATTACGCTCGAGCGAGTCGCGATTTAAAATTCTCGCGGTTAAAGGTAAATGTTATAAAGCGAAATAATTCTCGAAAGCGATACAGATAAGGATAGGGAAAAATGGGGAGGCTCATTTTTCACCGGTGGCCTCAACAAGACAATAAATCATGTACGTATATCGTAACGCGAAATGGCTCACAGAACACGTCGAGAAAACGCTGAAATCCACGTATGTATCAAATATGATACACTATGCACTTAGCCCCTTATAGGGCGGCGTTGTGTTCTATTTTACCACTCCATGTAGCTGACACATAGACGATGGTAGGATGCTAGCTAAATGGACAGTGGTATAATATTTTACGGATGGAAAAAAAATAAAAGAAAAAAAAATCCATAGGCAAAAGCAAAAGCTACGTTTTCGACAAAACATCGTTCGATATATACCGGTAAAATATACAACTTTAATCGCATCGATTAAGCTGCGCGTATAATCGATTCCCCGAGTTATTCTCGAGTTTCTGTTTTAAAAATTAATAAGCTGCGAGGTGGCCAAAGATGGAAAAATGCATCGGTTGTTTTTTAAACATTCGTTTACGAATATTTGTGCCTCGAGTATGGACTCGTAAGTGGGACTTGTACGGAGGGAAAGAGTAGATCTTAGATTCGAGACGTGTCTGTGAATGAAAGCTTACCTTCGGTGTGACCTGGGGTGGGCAGCACTCTTAGCTGATGCCTGCCGAATTGGACCTGATCGTAGGGCTCGAGAAATATGTCCGCTTTAGCGCCGCTGGTACGCGATATCATGGATTTGCAGTCGGGCAACAGATGCTTCAGGTGGCCTGTCCCGGTGATGTGATCCGCGTGCATGTGCGTGTTCACTGCAACAACGAAAGAGAGACAGGCGTTCGGTTATCGACATATAAATCGAGACAGAAATCTAATAAATAGTCTACGGATAAATCTCGCGACGAGGAGTGACATGGTCAACTTTTTTTTTTTAATATTTTTAATACCGGCGTTTAAAAAGCTGCACTTCGACGTTGATTCAAAAAATTTAAATCAACGTCGTAAAGTTTTGAGATACTTCGTACTTTCGTAAAGTATCCACACGTACAGTGTTCCGTGAATATAGTTCGCGTTTAATACATGACTAAATTACATTAAATCTATTAATCTAATTAGCGACCTCGCTCTCTTTGTAGAACCGAGTTACAAATAATGCGCATAGTTTTACGGGAATGGGGCGGCATTAATGGCGCTCGCATTATCGGAAAACAGAGAGAGGCGCATTATGGAAATGTCCGTTTGTTCAGGACAGAATTGGCACACGCGGAGTTTCGCATAAACAAGTGCATACGTTCCACTTAGTCTAAGCGATCCCTCGTAAAAACCACTTCGCGCTCTGATAGCGTAATAAGTAATAAGGTAATCCTATCAACCCTTTTTCGTGATATATGACGCCGTAAATTCCGGTCCCTTCCCGCCGGCCGGAAAATCCCTTCGTTATCGAGGGTGCGAATTTCGTAAGGGCTAATAAGCCGCGCAAATAAGCACCGGATGGTCGACCCTTTACGAATCTAAAATTAGCCCCGCGTGCAGCAAATCGAAGTGTTAAGAAAATTAAAAAAAAGAAAAAAAAGAATCGGGATAAGAGAAACGTCTCCGCAACGCACATATACAGCATCAACGCCGATGATTAATCAGCCAATCTTTCTAATCGGGGGTTTAACTTAATTAATTTCCACGCAGATCCGTCCGCGGCCGCGATAAGCACGGTTCGTCGGAATAATTCCGCCGTCGTCGCGACCCACCCACGAGAATGAGAATTAATACAACTACCCGCGCGAGATCGCATCGCGCACCCAAGTCCAAGTTCTTTATCGGAATTGGCCAAGTTCAGCAATATGGCAAAGCGGGGCCTGGGCCTGGGGTTTACAGTCCGCGGGCGTGTTAACCCTCAGGACAATGGCGAAACTATGCGGAGTCCACGGCCATCCTTAACAGCGGCGAGATTGCATGCTAATTCATTACGAAGTTCGGCAAATATTGGTCGGTTAGTAGGATAGTTCGCGATATAACTCCGCGCCCTCGGCTCGTAAATCACGACACCGGGGCATCCCGTAATTGCCGACAAGTGCATTTCCGACGATATCGAGTAACGACGCCGGTAAGATAATACGTTTTGTTGTTAATTAGCGTGTGTAATTAATTAGCGATCGATTCGGGTGTTTTACGGGCGTGGAACGTCAATAAATGTTGGGTTTCCATATCCGCGGGATGATTAATTTCATGCGAAAGTTAATGCAAAACGCGCGCAGGCTTAATAGACGCGTATAATAAATAATCAAGACGAGGCGCTTATTGATTTACAACCGGCGAACGGATTCCACGTCGCCGATAAACAAAGTCACCCAAAACGTTCCAGGTTTACGTTCGATCTCGCTAAATAAAAGGGGCAGGAAATTGGAAAAGATCCTATTACGCGTAACGTTGCTGGAAGTGGCCATTGATATTGATTCGGCACTTCACGAGTTGTGAAAGTTAAGAGAGCAATAAACGCCGCATATGCAAAGCTTAACGTCCGATAAATATATCCGAGAAGTTTTTCCTAAAAATTTTTCACACTTGCGGCTGAGGCAACGCTCCCGAGCTTCGACTTCCGCCGTAAGATTTTTTACACTAATCTAATTTTGTTTTTTTTTTTTTTTTCTAAATAGAACTTTAAAAGACGAGGAAAAAAAGCAAAATATGTATATTGCATCGTAAAAGTAGCGTGAGTTAGAGAAGAGAATATTGACAACTCACGGGCGTATTTCAACTTTAATCCGAGCTCTTCGACGATTGTTTTGTCACGGTCCACCCATTCGATGACCGGATCGATCAAAATCGCTTCCTTATTATTGACATCGGCGAGCAGATACGTGTACGTACTGGATATCGGGTCGAAGAGCTGAAAGGTGATTTCAAAACAGTTCATTGCCTACTTGTATTCATGCGAAAAATAAATTGTAATATATTATAATGTGAACAACACATTACTTGTGTTTTGATAATATTACGTCGCCGTTGTTGCGCCTTTATGAATTATTACGAATTATTGTAAACAAAATCGATTAAATGCAACGCGACGCGATACGTTAAAACGTCGAGAGAGAAATTAAGCTTAATGGCGAAAGAAAATAATGTTAATGCGATTATGTGTCGTTATGCGCGATCGAATGAAATCACAGGCAAATTTGGAACCTTACGCTTTTAAATAACGTTCGCACGCGTATTTCGATCACGAGGAAATCAAATAGAAGTACGACAGATAAGATAATCAGCCGTGGATAAATAAACGCGTTAATTTACAATTAGCGTTTAGCGATGGTTCCTAGGTTTAGATTTAGAAGCCTATCAATAGAATCGGCGCTCCGATTCGCGTGCGACGTGCAGAAAGCAAAGAAAACCAACCTATGCAAACATAAGTAATTGAAAATATATTTTTTTCCGCCTCAGTTAATTTTAACAATTACACAAATTAAAAAGCGATTTCTAATTAATTATTCGATTATGTCTTTGTCTCTTTTCTCCTTACCAGTTTATTGAATTAAAATTTCCAAACATTAATGCTTCCCACGGCCACTTAATTTACTTCCCTATCGTTTTATTAATCGAACGAAACGAAGCCACGCGAATAATCAAAACACGCGATCCCGCGAGTCGAGTGGCACGGCGCAGAGAGAGGCCTCGGATCGTGTTTCCTATCAGCGACTGCACTTCAACGTCGTCGCCGCCGTCCGCCAGATGACGTCGGCGGCCAAGCGTGCCCGGCGCGTCGTTACCTTACCTGGCGAAACAGGAAATCCTTCGTAAAGGGCACCCGCTCCGTCAAAACGTCCGGCATGGTCGGTCTCGCGAGCGTCCCGTTCCCTCGCGTGGCCGTCCGTAACGCAGCGCGACAAATATTGCGGATCATGACTCGGGCCTCATCCGTCTAATGACATAAAAGCCCACCCACCCACTTTACCTCTCGCTGCGTAGCGTCGCGCACGACTACCGACGATAATGACGACGATACGTACCCACCGTCCCTCCGACTTCGTATCCCCCTCGCCGAGGAACTTGCGTAACGTCGCGCCACGCGTAACGGTTATCTCCGGCCGTCTCCTCGATCTGCCGTGTCACGGCGGATAATCGCTGAATCACGAGAATCGTATCCCTCGACGAGTTCAATGGGAATCGCTCGACGCAACCGCGATGCCGTTTAGACGTATTCGATACGGGGCCGCCCATCTTGAAAATATAATTCCAACCGGCCCCCTATGTACTACCTTAATCACGATTTCCGGTTGTTAATTAAATATATGTTTTAATTTTGTATAATATCGTTTGTGTTAATTATATTTTTTTGTCGAGAAATTATTATTATTATTTTTTAATATCCCGCCAGTTGCTTCGCGGACTACTCGATAATCTGTTTTTTGCAGCTGAACTAGTTGCATTGAGTCGGAAGTCGGAAGCCATCTTTCTTTCTAAACAAATGCGATCAGCTCAGTTGAAATAAGCAGACCTGAATTTTTAGTTGGCCATTTTCCTACCACAGAGATCTTACTCTTTCCGGTTGATATTCTCACGAAGGTGTGTAATGGTCGACGATCCTCCGATAATTTTAATCGTTTTAATAAATAATACATAGAAATTTATATTAAGAAACGTATCTGTTTAGTGCGGTATCGATAACTTTCCCCAATAATCGGTGATCGAGATACCGGAACGTTCGCTTTTATCCTCGCACGTGCAACGTGTGTATATAAGCATTAATCAACTTATTAATTATCTAATTTATCGAGGTAATATTTCTTTCCAGATGGTATCTTGTACGCTAAAAGACGTTGATCAGCAAAAATTCGTGAAGGCCTTCGCAGCCTTCCTGAAAAAGTAAGTAAATGTGCATCGAGTCCGACCTAACCTACCTAATGCATGCTTGTCTAATGTGTGAGATGTATGAGGTTACTTTTCTTGTTAATAATTACAGTTCGATGATATAATATGACTGTAAAATTTCAGAACTGGCAAGATGCGCGTGCCAGAGTGGGTGGATATTGTGAAGACGGCAAAATTCAAGGAACTGGCACCCTATGATCCAGATTGGTATTACATCAGGTGCGCAGCCCTTGTGCGTCACATTTATATTCGTAGCCCGATTGGAGTTGGCGCGGTCACCAAGATCTTTGGTGGACGTAAACGCAATGGAACGCATCCTAGCCACTTTTGCCGATCGGCGGGCAGCGTCGCGCGCAAAGCGCTTCAGAGTTTAGAACAGCTGAAGCTGATCGAGAAAGCACCTCTTGGAGGACGCAAGCTGACCAGCCAAGGACGCCGGGACTTGGATCGCATTGCTGCGCAAGTTAAAGCTAAGAGCAAAAAGCAGCAGAAACTTCAAGAAGCTACTATTCTCACGACTTAATATTTTTCTTATGTCTGTAATAAAGTACATATAAACACTTGAACTTGGCATTTTGGACAGTAATTAGTTGCAAGCGACACCATTCCATCGACGTGATTAAATATACCGAATAACATAAGAATTTAATATTATAAAAGTTTTTATAATTAATGTTATAACTTGTTTTCTTGCCTGTTGACTAAAAATGAAAATTAACCGAGTAGAAATTAACAAAATGAGAATACGTGCACATGATATGCGTGAATACTCAGAAATTGTATCAAATTTAATTAACAATTGCGTTTTTCGGACTCTCCAACTTTTCTCCCAAGCAGAATCGAGTTAAATGTATCAAAATTGAATAAAATTCTAATTAAACAGTATCGTTGTCGACTTTTTTTTTTAAAGAACACAGTCTTCGTTCCCTTTTAAATTTTCCACCTTTACTCTTTTTAACTCCATGACTTCCGTTCGCCATTTCTACCGCCATCTTGACCAATGAAAATGCAACCGAGTGACCACTCTAAAGTATTTCTATTTCATGACGGCCGGTGGAGTGAAGTCTGCGCAACTTTCTGCGCAGACAACAACTTTACATAAAAGAAATGAGCGAAATGGCGGGAGGCACTAACGTGCCTCGTGATAATATAAAAGTCTGTGGATCTGATTCTCTTTGGTATTGCTGTTACATCACCCTGGATCGTCTTGCTGCCTTGAATCATTCTGTTTTTTGTACGTAAGCCAGTTTTATTGATTGAATAATATTCACGGCTAATACAGATTGTTAATCAATAAAACTGGTTTACGTACAGAACACAGAATGATTTTCGAGCCTCGACAAAATTTCTAAAAACTAAGCTGGAGGTTTGTCACATTTCGTACAGTGTGGCGGTGGTTGGATTTCTGGGCTCTGCCGTTTCTGACTCGACGAATAACAAGCAGCCGTGAGTATTGAGCAATAAAGAATAATCTATGGATTTCAACACATTAATTCTTAATGTTTAACGTTTATCTTGACATAAAATTTTGTAGATGTGTGACGATACCGTTCGAGTCGCTCTACGTATCCGTCCGTTAGTAGAAAGTGAGGTAAATAGAGGATTTGAAATGTGCTTAGATGTAATACCTGGGGAACCTCAAGTTTGCATATGTGATACAGATAAAGTATTCACTTATGATTACATATTTTCTCCTGATGTTGGACAGGAAAAATTTTATAACACTGCAATTAAAAGACTTGTAGAAAATATTTTTCAAGGTAAATGTATATATAATCTTGGAAAACTTTACTTTTAAGACAAGATATTATGTTTACATTACATTGAAAATATTTTTCTTCCTTCTGTAGGATATAATGTCACAGTGTTAGCTTATGGCTAGACTGGAAGTGGCAAAACCTATTCTATAGGTACCAATTATACAGGTGTAGAAGAAAAGGGTATTATACCAAGAGTTGCATTTGATATCTTTCAAACAATTGAATTCAAGAAAAACTGGAGCTATAAGGTTACAGTTTCATTTTTGGAATTGTATCAAGAACAATTATATGATCTCTTATCAGACAAGTAAAAAAGTCAATCTATTGTGGACATAAGAGAAGATAGCAAACGCATAAAAATTGTTGGTGTAACCGAGAGAGAAGTTACAAATGCTAAAGAAACGCTAGAATGTTTGACCCAAGGATTTTTGGGTCGTGTAACTGGGGCAACTGCTATGAATGCACATAGCAGTCATAGCCATGCAATATTTACAATTAGCATACATCAACAAAAAATGGATGATTCGTGAGTATAACTTTGGATAATTAATTAAATTTATATATATTAAATATTTATTTAATAATTACAAAAATATGAAAATAATTTAATATTTTTTGTTACGGCTTTTTATTCTGTCTTTAAACTTATGTGATAATTGGATTTTTTTTATATTTTTTAAACAGAAATACAGCAACAATAGCAAAAATTCTAAATTATATGATTATATTTTAAGAAGAAATTCAGAATTTGGAAATGCAATTAGAACAGTCTGAAAAACGAGAGATAACAAATAAAACGTCTCATCCGCAAGAAATATTCGATATCCCATCGGCATCTTCTAGCGACGTCGACACTCCAACCGGATTTGAAAAACAGGTAATTAGGTTTATGCGAAATAATTTTATAAGTTACATTAAAAAAAAATCCAATTATCACATCCTAACGTCACTCCTTCTTTAAATCGTTCTCCAGTAGCTTGAGTCTTTTTACTACGTTCAGATCCCGCTAAATCAACCAGATGAAATTTTGCTATTGTTGCTGTATTTCCGTTTAAAAAATATAAAAAAATCCAATTATCACATAAGTTTAAAGACAGAATAAAAAGCCGTAACAAAAAATATTAAATTATTTTCATATTTTTGTAATTATTAAATAAATATTTAATATATATAAATTTAATTAATTATCCAAAGTTATACTCACGAATCATCCATTTTTTGTTGATGTGTGCTAATTGTAAATATTGCATGGCTATGACTGCTATGTGCATTCATAGCAGTTGCCCCAGTTACAGGACCCAAAAATCCTTGGGTCAAACATTCTAGCGTTTCTTTAGCATTTGTAACTTCTCTCTCGGTTACACCAACAATTTTTATGCGTTTGCTATCTTCTCTTATGTCCACAATAGATTGACTTTTTTACTTGTCTGATAAGAGATCATATAATTGTTCTTGATACAATTCCAAAAATGAAACTGTAACCTTATAGCTCCAGTTTTTCTTGGATTCAATTGTTTGAAAGATATTAAATGCAACTCTTGGTATAATACCCTTTTCTTCTACACCTGTTTATTTTTAACATTATTTCGCATAAACCTAATTATCTGTTTTTCAAATGCGGCGGAGGGTGGGGCGGGCGGCGGCGACAACGATGGGACGACTGACGGAATACGAGCACGGCAGGAAAGATGCCGGGTCTGATCGCCGTGAGCGAATTCGTCGAGGAGACGAGGGAGAACTATGTTGTTTTCAAACGACATACAAAGTTAAAAAAAAAGTAGAATAGATAATATATAGTATTATTTAATTTTTGACTTTTAATTATAAATGGACATTTGTAAATTGTTAATTTTTGACTTCTAATTATAAATGGACATTTGTAAATTGTTAATTTTTTAAATATTGACTTTAATGTATGTAATGTAAAAATGTATGTAATGTATGTAATGTAAAAATGTATGTAAATGTATGTAATTTAAAAATATACAAAATTTAAATTCTCACATCATAGATGGCTCTGAAGCTCGGACACGCTTTTATGACAGCTTCCTCTCTATCCGATACTCTTTGGTCGCGGCGGTCGCGCGTGCATCGCAGCGCTTCCTCAGTCAAACTTCGGCCGCAGTCGCGAGTGTTTCGGTGGTACTCGGCACCGACCGGGGTGCTTAGGGTGCGCGATTAGCGCGAGATTGGATTGCAAGGGAGCATCCCGCGGGGGGGAAACGCAGCTGTACGCGCGCGATCGCGCGTATGTGTGCGCGTATTCTCCGGGTGTTTTATTTTTCCGTTCCCCGTGTGCCTACGTGCGCGTCGGTCGGCCCGTAGCTCGTTCGCGGTGGCGTGTATGCGCGCGCGTGCATATGTATGCGTGGTGACCCGCGCTCCTCGCCGACGGCCAGAGTAAGCTGCTGCTGCTGCTATGCGTCCCCGCGACGGCCGGTCGCGAGAATAAGTCGCGCCGGCCTGTCGCTGCGAGCACCCGCATCGAGGAAGAAGCCTGGTGGACACCGTCGAACGGCGCGCTGAAAGTCCTACATCTCGTTCCATCGTCATTCATCCTCTCTATCTATCTCTCTCTCTCTCTCTCTCTCTCTCTCGCGCCTTCGGTCCTTCACGTACAAACGCACACCCGTTCGTTCCGTCTCTTGTTCCCTGTCACTCCTCGCACCGGGGCGACGGTCAGGGAAGGCGAAAAATAGTGACCGGGGTGTCTCTCGCGCGGCATCCATGGTGAAAGACGAGTGAAGTGAGTGCGCGAGGAGTGCGAAAGTGCGCGCGGCCGCGACGGCGACGAGGACGCGCGAGGGGGAGTCCGAGGTGGCGAGAAGCGACCGCCTGCGGGCGCTGCGGCGGAGGGTGGGGCGGGCGGCGGCGACGACGACGACGACAACGACAACGACGGGACGACTGACGGAATACGAGCACGGCCGGAAAGATGCCGGGCCTGATCGCCGTGAGCGAATTCGTCGAGGAGACGAGGGAGGACTACAACTCGCCCACCACGTCCACGTTCGTCTCGCGGATGCCACAGTGCAGGCAGACCATCACGTCCCTCGAAGAGGTAAGACACTACGGCTAGTCATTCTGTAAACATTGCGACCACCTCACCTTCTCCTCCAACTAACGAAGGCCGCTCTCCTTTTAAGGAACCCGACACTATCGACGCAAGCCGACAACGCGCTACTTTCCATTTAGAATTTCATTCAGACTCGACGGACATACTTTGACGTCCTGCCTCTTCGTAGAGGAAACAGTTGACCAAAATTCTTTTTTTTTCCTTTTTTTTAATCTAAAAACGTATGTTTCTAGTATTATACTATATCATTTTCCGCTTGACTACTTATATCAAACTTTGCTACAATTTATTAACTTTTGTCAATTAATCTTCTAAACCGAAAAATCGGACTCTATTCACGATTCGCGTCTATGTTCATAGTGATCGCCAATAGCGATGGCTACCTCAGTCATTTATTTTTCCCTCATTTTTCCTAGTTAAAATTCTTTTTTCTTTTCTTTTCTCATCGCGGTTTGTATTCGCGCTCTACTTTTTAACCGTGATTCCTCAATCTACCCTTTCGTCATTCTTGCGCACTTTCTGTGGCGGCGCAAACCGTATCGTTGGTCGCGGTCGGTGATCGCGCGCGTGTACTTCGTACGCGAGCGTCGTATACCGCGTATCGGGACATCGGTATTCTTCGGACGCGACTCCGCAGGATGCGAATGACTCGTGGAGTTAAGCGCCCCGCTGCTTATCACCGCCGATTGATTGTTAACGCCTCAAATGTGGCGATGATGCCAATGCCAAGGCATCCGAAGTCGCGGCGCAGCCGGCGATGACGCTATTATTATCGTCGCACGTGCTTCGAAATCCGATTTCCTCGCCAGGAAACTGGGCGCGTTATACGTTTTATCATTGCTCATCGTTCAGCGGCTCGTTCCTCGTCGGCATCGCTAGACGCGTAGCCGCGCAACCGCGGCTCGCTTCTCGGCGCGGTTTCGGAAAATATACAAAGAAGCCGCGCGACAACTTGAAGGAGCATTAACAGCTCGACGTTAATTATGCAAACAGCTGTGCGCGCGACGCCACCGCTAGACGGCGTTCGAATTAAAATAATTCACGCGATCGAATCGCGTTGGAATCCCTCCCAATAAAACTAAGAAGTGGGCGTCTTTCCTTGCTTACTTTGATATTTCTTACACCGGACGCTCTCCCACATCTTGTAATTTAATTTCGGTAAATGATTCGGGCTCGCTCTCTTTAAAATTGCGTATCAAGAAGTTGACGAAACGTTAATCGATGAGGGAGTTAATTATATTTAATTCCGGCGATAAAAATTTCGTAAAATCACGAATCACTCGTGCGGGATTATTATAAAATACTTTTCGACCGTCTAAAAAAATTGTAATAGAAATATATTCTCACGTGGTACGTGCGCCTCTAATTATTTACTCGAGCATCGTTTCCGAGACGCTCATTGAGAGATTCGCTCATGCCCCGACGCGTCCTTATTCCAAATGCAAATTTATCGCAGAAGAAGAAGCCCCAGAGAGCGAGAGGAGAGAAAGACGGCGGGAAAGGCTGCCTCGTGAATCATGTATAATACTTTTATGATCCCGGCATGAAAAATTTTTCGCGACGAGGCTCGCTCTCGGGTTCGCCTTGAAGAAGGCATGTCCAATATCCTACATCGGCGTGTCGGAATTTCCGGGTCACTCGTTCCTCTCCTCCTCTCGGGAGCAAAAGATTAAGGAGAGAAAGACGCACGCCAACGTTTCCCGTCTCTCTCTCTCTCTCTCTCTCTCGCCGACCCGGGGAATTTTCGCGAGGAGAACATTCCCAGCAGGAGCGTGACTCGCGAAGCCTCTCTCGTTCTTCTCCGAAGTTTCCTCCTCGTCTCCGAGAATTTTATTTCTTCATACGCGACAATCTTATCGCGGGGAACGTTTCGCCGCTACGAACGCGAAAAATAACGGCGAGGATCTGCTTTGTAACGCCCCGTAGCTACGTTTATTTCTTTAATACACGCCAATTCGTACGCGGGATCTTTTCTCGCTCCGTGTTGTACCCCACGTAAGCTTCGTCTCATTCAATGCTAAGCGCTCGATTCATAAATCGCCAATGCCTGTATTTTTGCGTTTCCGACACTTGACTCGATTGTGCTCGAATCGCTTCAACAGTTAGGCTTGCTTTTATATTCAAGAGTCTTTAATTATTTAAACTTTATTGTTTAATAAAGTATTGTTACTATATGCATTTCTTTTATTCTTGTATTTTCCTTGTTTTCCTTTTTGTCTCTCCAAGTCTTTCTCTTTCTTTTTCTTTTTTTTTTTTTTTTCTGGCGATGACGAAAATAGATCGCGACGGGCTCGAAAATAGTAGACGCTCGAATTTCGTATAAACTGGTGTCGTAAGTCGTAAGTGCTAAAGTGGGAAAGTGGGTGACTTCGAAGACAGTCAGGGTCAAGAGTACGGGCTGGTTCTCTAAATTACGTTTTGCAATTTACGAAAAGTAAAAGCCTGATAAAGAACATTTTTCTGTTCGCTTTCTCCCGCTGTTTAAGAAAAGAAAAAAAAAAAAACCAACCAAAAAGTATGCGTCGGCATTTTTTGTTATCTCGTCGTAAACATCGCATCGCTTGCAGAAATTATTCATAAATAATATACAGCATGTAATTTATTATAATTATCAGAGGTAGTCTTTTATTTCTTTTAAAAGATGAATACGACGAGATGTAACGAGGCGCTCGTTTTGCAAAAATTCCAGACGCCTTTTACTCGCTGAAAACTTTTAAACGTTAGCTGCGCTTTAGCTCTTGCAAATTTTTTTTTTCTTTTTCCTTTTTTTCTTCGATGATTGACGAAAGCAGCAAAGCAGCCCGCATCGCAAATAAGCGCATTTTATTAACGCGGCATGACGTAAGAATCGTCCGGGTGCTCGAAGGCGTCGTGGAGCTCGGCAGGATCTATTACCGCGCGTGCATTCAATTATCGAGAGAACGTTAACCGCTCGTAAGGATGACATTTTACGTTCCCGAGTACCGCCGGCACTCGGGATCGTAATTTGGTCCACGATTCAACCCGCCGGCGATAGAAGCAATTTCGGTCAAGCGGCGACGAATACGTCGGCTGGTGGAAAAGCGACGGGTGGGCTAAACAGCTGAACGTAATATCGGGCTCCGAACAGTAACTGCATATCTATTATTATTCGAACTGTATAAATAAATAACGGTGAACGTAGCTGTGCTAATTAATGTGATTGTTAGATTGTTATAATTGCCGGTTTAAGTCAATAATTAGAAATACATTTTTTGTAAAATTATTATCACTTTCGTTAAAGCAGTGTTGTTGGTATTCGTGATAATAAGAGTAATATGCGTTTATTAATTCCCGAAAAAACGAACATAATTACGATTTGTTATCTTCATTTCGGGCAAACGTGGGAACGTTTTTCGCGCACGCGATTAAATTAATTTTTTTATTAACAAGATTCCCAACAGTATCAGATAACAGCTAATTGAAAATCGACTCGAGTTAATTCAGCCCGGCGTTTCTTAGAATATTGCGAATAGAGGGATTTCTGTTAAATTCAATTCCAGCGTGAAATTCGATGTCTCGGTAATTTCGTAAATTAGCGCACGTGATTAATAGGTACGTCGCTGTGTAATTGCACGAGCTTTAAAAAAATATTTATAATAACACGGAAAACAATTCTGTTTTTTTTTTTTATTTCTTTTTTTTTTCAAGTTTCCAGGCATAGCGATATTAATTCGGGTCGACCGTCATCGGGTGCGATTGCGTAGCTTGTTTCCTGCCAAAGAACTCCGGGCGACCCAGTTTGTTTGATTTCCGAGCGGGGAATTTTAAGGGCCGTGTAATTATACGGTGCCCGTGAGATCCTGGTACGTTTACCCGGCCATTGCGGCACGCGGCAGGGTCGGATTTTACGATTCGAAGCCGCAAAGTGGATCTTAGAGGGTGGTAGGGATGAATTAAATACGGATTAAGTAACTCATTACGCAACCGTTGCATGCATGACGCCTTCCTCCCTCTCGCGCAACGTTGATTAAACTTTAAACGCAATTCTATCGAGAGAGAAAAATGTGTTCTCGAATGTTGCGACGCCTTCGAGATCGAACGTTCGACGGATCCTTCGTTTTCTGTACCGTCTCGCGATACGAACTGCGGTCAGAAATTAATCGCGTGCCGGATTATGATGCTTGGCTGATGAAAAAGAAAAAAAATCTTCCTTTCTCTCCGCGACTTTCACTCCGGACCCGTTGCATCTCGTTGCAATGCCGAGCGTTTCCTGTGCGCGAATTCCGGCGGCGAGATGCGTGCGTTTAGAAATCACGAGCATCGCGGTGTTTAGATAACATCGCCTGATGTTATCTAAAAAGAAAAGAAATAAGGAAAAAAAAAAAAAAAGAAATAGTTTAATCATTAATATCATTAAATGCGTGAGACATTCGGCCGGAAAAACGGATTCCGATGCGAGTAACGATAACGTAAAGTAACGCGAGATGCATTTTTAGTTAGTGAAAAACATGATTGTTTAACTTTCCCTTGGAAATGCGAGAAAGAAGAAAGCATCGTGAGCGCCGGTATTTTTCCACGTTAACGTTGGCTCGTTATTAAACATGAATCTTTGTCTTTGAGGCTTTTAAAACCTATACGGGGCGATATGTCGGCGATTGCGACACAGAAGCGATAAGATTTTTGTCGGAAACGAGGGAAAGCAGAATGAAAAATTGTTAAAGGCATTTCTTTCCTTTTTTCCTTCAGTAGTAAACCGATAAATCGCGTAATAAAATCCGTGGAAAAAAAAAAAACGTTTGCTACATTCGCGGTCTCGGTATAAATCTATTTCGACGGCGTGCTATCGAGATCGAATTCAACGGCCGGCGTTGTCCACGTTCGCGCGGTATCGCCGGAGTGATCCAATAAACGTGAACGCTATATAGGGTGTTCTCCAAGTCATTCGCGGTAAAGCATTCTTAGCAATCGAAACGAGTGCCTCGATAATGGCCGGCGACAGGCTTGCTTTCTCATTCGAGGATATACCGGTTAAAGTGGACGACGACGTCTCTCGGCGATTTTCTCGGGCGCGCCGCCGCGACCTTCCCTCCTTGATAACGGGAGATACGCCGAGTGCGTCCCATCAGGACGCAACAATGCAATTTCATGCAAATAGCGCTGCGCCCGCGGCGAAAGCGACCGACTTCTTAATTACCGACGTCTGGCCGCTCGTTGTCTTATAATCGCTCTTACGCCATCGCGTAATACTGACCGCCGGTGCTCTTCCTTTTCTCTTTTTTTAATTCTTTTTTTTTTTTTTCTCTGTCACTCTCTCTCTCTTTTTCTTTATTTCTTTCCTCGCGAGCGCTTGCGAAACCGCACCTGGGCGTTGCGGCGCGATTGCGAGACGCGCGGCGCTTAGGGAACGACTTCGCGATTTCGCGCGCCACATAAACGCTCGCAAATCACGGCGCGTAAATGTCGACGATACGAACGAACGGCCTGTCAAGGCCGGCTTACCCGGGAATTCCTTTCGTTCTTTTCGCGAGAGCTCTCTCGCTATAGCGCACCTGCGTTTGCCCTCGCAACGGAAACGTAATCGGGATGCTCGATACTCGTACGCAAATCCAGGTTTTAACGCGCCGATTAATCCGGCGGGTATATGAATTTTATCGACGCGTGATCTTTTCGTAATTGAGATAATTTGGATTTAATGCGGTTCGATCTTGTGTTTTATTTGTATAAAATGGTAACTTTAATTGATATTTTCATTTATTTCTTTATTCCTGCGGTTTAATTAAGACTGGAGGGACAGAAATACCGTCGCGAGTCAACGCGATTCGAATTTCCGACGTGAACGAACAGCAATTACAGAAATGTAACGCCGTATCCTTTAGTGATTAATCGAAGTTCGACGTTACTAGTTAATTGCTCGGCGTAAGTATTCAATTATTTCGTTGATATCTATTAATATTCATGGCCGGCAATTTACGAAGGTGATTGAACTTGTCTCGCGTCGATTTCTGGAATGATAATTCAATCCGCTACGCTTTCTTGGGAGGGGGAGGTTTGCGTTTAACCATTTACGTTGGAATGCAATGAGCACTCTCGCTCGCTTAACTTCCAGGTTGCAACTTGCAATCCAACACAGACACAATGCCGCGGTGAATAGATGTGCGGTTCTAAGGTCGACGTAGAAAAGAATTTACGATATAAAGCGCTGAATTCTGTCGAGCTGTTGTAACAGGATTACAACACGTAATCGTTAATTTTAGTTACGCTGAAGGCGCGGAGCGGTGCCCGGTAAAAAACACGGATTCGCTAAGTGAGGTTCGCACATTTGCACTTCGTTATCAACCTCGGAACGGAACGTTGGGTTACAATAACTCGGGATAATTTTTAAACGTTAGAACCTTTCGAAAAAAAACTTTTTTTCCCTCCCTTTTTTTTTCCCTCCCAAATATCTCCGGCGAATAATTTTTATTTGATAATTAATTCGGCGTGTTAATAAAAAAAAAAAATATTTTAAAAACAAAATTTATAACTTACGATTAGATCGTGGAATATATGAGCAGAACGGAATAATATAGAAATTTTTTTTTTCCCTCCCAAATATCTCCAGCGAATATTTTTTATTCGATAATTAATTCGGCGTGTTAATAAAAAAAAAAATATTTTATAAACAAAATTTATAACTTACGATTAGATCGTCGAATATTTGAGCGAAATAATATAGAAAAATGTGTCTGTTATACGTATTTCTCAATGATCTTCGTTTTCGTGAGATTTTTGTTCGCGACACGTATTTTATCTCTTTGTAAGAACTTTCCCGGAAGGTCGCGATGGCCGTGGTATTTATTTCAAGTGTAATAAATTCCGAGAAAGATAGCGGTCCTTCGTGCCGACGAGCGTATAGTTGCAGGATAACCGGCTTGCGGTTATCGGAACGGAAGGCGGTACACATATGGCCCTGCATTCAAAACAGTCCGTCAGCTGTAACCACCCCCCTTGCTCCTCGAACCTTATATGACCAACGTGGGCGACGGGCTGGGAATACCGAAATTCAAGGATGAAACGGGGAAACGCCGACGGTTCGTCGAGCGAGCATTGCGCAGCGTCGAAGCTCCGTATTATTTACGCGAGCAATTTATTTTATTGTTCCGCGCGCTCGATTAAAAAAATAAAAAAATAATAGAGTGCATAAAATAAATAAACTCCGCGACGAATAAATTGTAAATGCGCGGAATAAAAACGTGATAGGATTAAACTTTGTTGAATTATTCGTCGATTAAAATTTAATACTTGACGCAAACAACATTTTCGTACTCGATGTAATAAAATTTTATTTTAATCTTTTAAACACGACCGGGGGGGGGAGGGCGGGGAGGGGGAGGGGGATTTATCACGGCGGACTGTTTGCAGGAGAGCCTTCGTGATAAAAATTATCCTATCACCGCGATATGTCCAATCTATTCCAGATTCCAGGCGACCTACATTTGCTCTTATTTTTAACGGCAAGTTATTACGACATCCTATTACCGTCTTCTTTTACAGATATATTTCCTTTAAACTTTCGACAATTACGCGGCGCGCGGCGACGTTAACTCTTAAACGCGCGACGAGCCTTCCGTTTTTATTTGCAAAAACTGATAATATAAATTACAGCCTCGACAATCGCGTAGAAACTGCGCTCTCGACGTAGATAATCGTTGCAAAATCACACAGCAAAAGAATTCCTAATCGCTCGATAATCAGTTGTATACCGAACGCAGCCAATAACCTCTCGCGGATATTCCCGTGCGGGGTTTTTCTCCCCCAAGACCGTACGCATCCCCAACAGAATTAACCCTTCGACGGAGCGGAAACGTGAACGCGTACTTTGACATCGGCGATTTTTTTTTTCTTCTCTCCCTTTTTTTTTTTCGCGCCAAACAGCGCGAACGAATTCTTTGAGCGCGAAGCTGGAAAATTGAACGTTTACCGACGTCTAATTACGCTTAAAAAGAACAAATATCGCCCGAGTCGCGTTGTTTTACGCCAGCGAGATGCGACGCGAGCGAATCCACGCGGCGCTTTTCGTTTTCGCCGGTCGACGGGGAACTAGTCTTCGCGTTGCATACGTTTGGTCGGAAAACGGTGCCGCACGGTATGGATATACGCTGTAAACACGCACGTCGCGAATGCGTACGCGTACGCATCTCCAGCTCGCCCGAGCCTCTGGAATTTGCGGACGCGGCGACGTTCCACGCGCGAGCTATTGCCGGGGCAGGCCGCATTCCGGCCGGCGATCGGCGAGCACGTTCGCAAGCGAGAAAACCGCCGCGGGAATCGTTTTCAAGTTGTACCGCGAGTTCCATCCTATCCCCCGAGGGGCGGCTATCGCTTCGCGAAACACGGCTGACCGTCGCCGTTCGACGACGTTACTTTCGCGAGACACGCCGGACACACGCGACTCGCCGTAGGCGGCGTCGTTAAGAATTTTTAACGCCCGCGTAATCTCGCGACTGATGATGATGACTCCGCCGGGGCTTCTCCGTCTCCCGCGGAACGCGCCTTTCGATCGCACTTCCGGTCAGGCAACGGCGATCGCCGATCGTCCGCGTCCAATCGCGCCGCGCGGTTTCTTTTCTTTTTCTTTTTTTATTTTTATTTCTGAAATATATCACGTGCTGTTGCTTTATTATTACTCGGCACTTTATCACGGCTTTTTACGAGAAGTTGAAACGTACCGTTTCATTTACGTGCGACGTTTCCGCGTCCCGTCCGCTCGCCGGAGAAAACTTTTCTACGTAAAGCAGCGGAAAAACCGTTTAGCGCCTAATAAGAAGAGCACACACGCGGCGTTGTGCATAAAACGCGGGGCACGCGACACGATGGGAACGGCAGCCTGGATCATTAATTGCGCTTTGTAAGACTCGCACAAAGCGGGGATCGCGCGCGATTTTATAGTCTAATGTGCAACGCGAGCCCCGCGAGTATAACAAGGCATCAAGATGTGATTCACAAGAGGAGCGCACTCGCCGCCTTGTGCGGCAACACGTGCCGGCGTACACATACTACCCTGCGACAAAAGCATACGCGAGAATTATGGAGGCAAACTCGAGAGAAAGTTTCCCCGGTCGAAACTTCGCGAAACTTGCAATATCGTCCTCGGCCTGCACAATACGTTTTATATTGTGTCGCGTTTGCGAATGATAGTTTTCAAGCTGCTCATTAATCTCCGCAACGCTCCGGCTCTAGTTTTTTATACTATCAGTATAAGAAATTGATCGGTTCTATTTTTATATATGAAGATCTTTTTATTTCGTAGTACATAATTAATTCAACGAAAGTTTTAAATAAAGAATAAGGCGATACTTCCGGAGTAATATCTTGTCGCAACCACGTAAGACTACCACGCAAGGGATCGATTCCTAACGTATCTAGTAGGCCAACCACACATGGTCGGTTTCACCGCCAACGGAATAACCTTTGTGCGTACGTTCGTGCTCGCACTGCGCATTAATTAGCGAGAGAGGCAATTACAGCCGGACACGAGGTTACACAAGCACGCGAGTGCCATCGCGGCTAATTACCAGCTGACAAGACGAAGCCCATCTATGATTCGCCGTGAGAAGACATTCTAAATTTATTGGACGCAAGGTCGAATCCTATTTCGATACCAAGTTTGTCAAGAATAAGAAATTCGCTAGGCGCGCACTATTTTTTAAGAAACCCCGATAACAAATTACGGAAAAAAGAAAAAAAAATATTATTCGACTCACCAATTTGCAAGCTTCAGCGGAGTTATAAAATTCTGCCGTTGACTGTAACATAAAAAATAATATTAATGTAGACTTGCTGAAAATAGTTTGTGTTTAAACAAAAAAAAATTTACAAAAATATATTTGATTCTTTAATAATAAAAAGAAGGAAGTTAATAAAATGACGAATTTAAAAAAAGAATTAACTCTCACCTATAAGTTGCTCCACCGATGCAGGATGCCTATCCGAGGCCTGCTCCTCCTCTCAGATGGGACGTGTCGAGTCATCCTTCCGCGCCGCGCACAAGTCACTCGCGAACACCCCGACCGTGACTTTAAATCGCGAAAATTAGTTAACACTCGCGCGTTATATTTCGGCGCTGCTGAAAAGAAAATCCTGAAAAAGAAAACAAGTTACTGGCTTACCCAATCTGCATACAGCGGAGTTGAAGAATTCTGCCGGTGACTGCAACATAAAAAGAAATATATTAATGTAGACATGTATATTGGTTCACAAAATTAATAAAAAAAAAAAAAGAAAAAGTTTTCTTTTGATAAAGATTTTATTAGATAAATTAATGCTTACCTAAAAGTTGCTCCGCCGATGCAGGATGCCTCCTGGGCCTGCTCATCCTCTCAGATGGGACGTGACGAGCCATCCTTCCGCGAACAGGTCACTCGCGAACGCACTTTTGTAAAAAAATAATCGCAAGAAAAAACGCGCGATAACTAGCGGCACTCCCGAACGACCGACGAACCGGCTGCGGTTCGTATTCATATAGTTTCGACGTACGACACTTTTTTCCTTCTACTATTTTCCAACGAAAAGCGTCGGGCTGGTGCATCTTTGGCGAAAACCTCCCTCTGGATTTTTATCTGAAACAAAACCAAGATATTTGATTAGCAAAAGTGACGAAAATTACACGTGCTGCGTTACAAGTAATTATGCCTGTTCTGTGCAAAGTATTCGCTTTACAGACACCTTACGCGTACTCTTTATCGATCGCGATGGTCATTTCGCATCAGCTAATATTGTAACTTACACTAAAAGTATTTTATACAAGGCAGCCGACCGGCACATATCCACCTTACACGTGCTCACCGCGCGAGATGTGTACGCCGCGCGCGTGACCGACCGACCTCTACCTCTCAATCACTGCGCAGCCATAAAAATACTTTAACGAAAAGATTTTCAGGCCTCGCATTTCTGTACCAAGAACGAGTATTTCCCGAATCTATCGCGGGCTGGTCGATCAAAGCCCTCTTCCCTCGAGCCCGACTGTACTCATCGACACTTTGTTAACGACAAAGACACGCGAATTAAATGTGCGTATGTACGACATTTTCACTTACTTTTTACCAAAAAGATGTAGTCCCCGGTACGCACGATTGATTCAGGAAGGTGATTCACGCCTGATTATGTCCTCCTGGCCCGTCTTTTTCGCGTAGGTATTTAATATGTACGGAGCACGTGCTGCGTACGTACGTCTCGGTCGACCGCATGAGAAGGACGGAGCGCGAATGATGGTAGTGGGAGTAGGGGGGGAAATATACCTAGCGCGCGGCACGTATGCCGCTTACCCTTATCTTTATTTTTTAATTACTATAACAAATTTTACTCACGCTTCACATTTTTTTCACGTACTTTTCAAACGATTGCTCAATCGCAAATTAATTCGAACCTCATATCTCCGTCTTTTTAAATAGGATAATTAATCATTATTATAATCTTTCTTTTTTTTTTTCTTTTTGAAGGAAAAAAAAAGACTATTCTTCGGATAAAAATTTTTTTAGGACATCCGTGCCAATGTATAGGAACCTCTTTTTGTTAAAACATTCGCAAGCGTTCCTCGACGATATACTTAACGTGCGAGCGCGGCAACGTAAGGCCCATATCCCCGAGGCATACATTCAGACAATTATCTTCCCGGTTTCTCTCCGGTTCCGGGGGACAAGAAGAAACGAGAGGAGTGGGAAGGGAAAGAGAGGACACGGGCGTGGTGGAGGCGAGAATCCCGATCTCGACGAAGCCGAGAGTCGTTTTGCTCTGCGGGCTCGTGCGCGGCCTTCTCTGAGAGCCTCAAGGACGGCGAAACGCATCACCGGTCCGAATGCCGCCGAGGGGAAGAATCCGGCAAGGCCGGCCGTATTCTATTTCTTCTTCGCTTGGGTTCCCTTTACGCTTTTTTTATTTTTTATTTCTTTTTTTAAATCGTCTTTCGATCGCGCCCGTGCGAACGAAAATAATTGCTCCGCTGGACGCGGCTGCGTGGATCACGTGCGATTGCGTTTCTTAAATTAGGATTATTGGTGAAAAGTTATCGAATATAAAAATCGATTATTAACGGCGATGTTAAGATTGCGCAACGTAAAAAAAAACCCCTACGGGTCTTAAAGTAATCTTAAAAAATTAAAGACCTACTCTTGTAATATATATTTTTTTTTTATCACTTTGGAAATATATCACGCACTCATGTGCGTCATTTTAATACAATGTCATTTTGTTACCTTTCCTCTTTCTTCTTTCAGACATTGGACTTCGATAGGGATGGCCTCACGAAGCTGAAGAAAGCTATCAAAGCTATACATATCTCCGGAAACGGTGAGTTTTGTTAACGTCGTAAATTTTACGCGATATGTTCGCGGCTTAAGATCGCGCGAGTGACACCACATATGTCTCTCGGAAGACGGAAATCGTACTCGCGTACGTACAGGCGGTTTCCGAGAGAAAATTGGACGTTTACCAATCCCTGCATATATTTTTCCGGGTCTATTCTACATCCGAGCGTGATATTACGTGCTCTAATTTTACGGGGGGTCGGTCCAGAAATTTTTGCTGCAGCCGGACGAGCTGGTCGCGCCAGGGTTCAACATACCGGTCTAGAAGGCTGTATAGATTGAGAAACCCCTGAGCCTGTGCGCGGTGACTTTTACGGGTCGAGCTCGCCGGCGGCTTTCCGCCACTTCTCCATCGGGCAGACAGATCGATTTCTCCGGCGCCCCTTTGTTTCCGCGACCAGGCCATCCCGCGAAAGTCTACTGCGGGGGGTTTCGTACACCGAATGCCTCGCGTTGCGGAGTTCGCGATCGGCATCTTTACGGCGAGTCGTTACATATCGTTCGCGCCCGAAGAAGTCTAACGTGAACGAACGCGCGATCGATAACCCGTTACATCGACACCGTGTCGTAACCCTCGTTAAGAAGCCGGGGAACGATTATTAAAGCTGCACATAGTCCAGCGACACTCTTCGAGTCTCCGTTCGCGCAGAATTAAAGTGTCTTTTTGTTCCCGAGGAAATCTTCCTTCGGAAAAAAGAGAGAGATTGAGGGAAATCGGTTTAAAAAATCTTTTCTACTACGAATTTACGATGTATTTCCGCGGATCATCACGGTTGTCTGTCCGTGCCTAGATTGCAGTAAGGCGCGCGCTCAAAACCGCCCGTGCGCAAATATTATCTCGGCGCGAGGCAAGCCTGAGCAAACACGCCGGAGATGTTGCTCTTTCGGAATTGAACTTTGAGTTACGGATCTTTTGTGACGCAACGGGGCAGGTAGTAACGCGAAATTGCTTCCTCGGTTTGCGAAACGTCGCCGTGGACTTCGACGGCCACGTGGTAGGATACCGCTGTAATTGCCGGGAATGGTGGGCCGGGGCCTGTAATTATGTCGCGTAATGAGAAGACGCCCCCGTGGGAGCCTGGCATTACAAAACTGTCTTTTGATGAGGGAGCTTTCATTCCCGTCATACTCGACGATTTCAAGTGAGCCCCGGCGACACGCGTGTGTAATATTTTATCAGAATGTTTCAGACGACAAGTTAAAGTAGTCGCCAGCCCGTAAATACGTGGCGTCATATCAGGAATTAAAATCAGCGTTTATATTTTACGTAATGTGTCGTTAACATCTTTTTTTTTTTTTTTTTTTTTTTTTTTTTATTCGCGGAAAACTAGGCGTGTGGAGTCGTGACGTCAGACGCGGGAACATTACCTGTTAAATGTTATTGCATCTCATTATTACATAAAGAGATATTTTCGCAAAAGAAAAAAATTAAGAAAAAAAACATTTTAAATCATTTAAATCGCTTTAGCGTATTTGCAAAATATATTCGAAATTAACTAATTTTTTTGATAATTAACAAGTAATCGTAAAACGAACGAACGCCGTTCCTTGACGACATTGAGGATTTAATTAATTGAAAAAAAAGAAAAAAGGAAAAAAAATTTAATTAAAAGGGAATTCGTAAAATCCTGATAGCTGACTTAAACCTGAATTAAACGTCGTTCCAAATACTTCGTTACCTCTTCACGTTTACCTATCCACAAACTTTCCTGGCTTTGCTCGTTTACTTTTGCGCTCAACGCAACCCTTTCCTCGTCGCGACCTCTTCATCGCCCACGTCACGAAGGTTCTTGTCTTCGCCGTTATGCTTCATTAGCTCGTAATCACGGGAAATCTGCCCTACGCTAATTGTCACCTTATCTACCTCATATCACGTTGCTTATCTCTATTAAGATCGTTATTACGATCCGCTAAAAATAAATCGCTAAGTACTTGCGGCCAACGTGGAACAGAACGAGCCAAGCGGCGGCAGCGAATAATTTATAAACATTTATCTCTTTACAATTCCGTCATAATTACAATAAAATAATTTAAAACGAAAACCGCGATCGTTATTTATCTCTGCGATAAAATCTCTGTAACAAAACGTTTACCTCCTTGTCTAAAAATGCCTCGACAGGATTAACGAAGCGTCGAAAATGTCACTGGTACCAGTTTCCGTAACTATCGCGTGACATCGAATCGCAATCGAAGCGCCAATGTATTTAAACGTTCGCGTTTGTGCGACCGCGTGGCTCCTCTTTTTTTATTTTTACGAGTCCAGACGGGGTTTCTCGGGCTATTTGCCACTTTTCAATCGACCCCTGAAAATCGCGACGCCACCTCGTATCGGGCCGGCCGTCATTGTTTCCGCGTCCGGGTCACAATGGGCCACTTTTCTCCCGATATCGTTCCGGCACGTTGTCCGATTCCGCCTCTCCGCGCGGGTTTTTTTTTTTTCTCCCCCTGTCCGTTACCCGTCCTTTCTCTCCTCCAATCTGGTTCTTTCTCCTCCGCTACCTGACGATAGACAGGATGTATCGCTCCGTGTACCCCGGGCGCGAATCGTATGCCGTGACGCGCGCGTTGTCCCTTGGAGACAATGGGTCTCCCCGGGAGCACTCGCGCGCCCCAATATTCTCGGAACTTTCGAGCGGATGCGCCTCTCCGACGGAGCGGGCAAACTTTTATTAGGCAACGAATAACAAAATCCACGGCCGACGTATCGCCCGTGGATTTTAAAACAGGCGAAGCCAATATGGAGCTTCCGCGCTCGCGACAAAAAGGGACCTTTTTATCCCCGCGTAATGCCGCTGAAAGTTTCGAGCTAGTCCTCTCGCCTGTTGATCTACTCTTCTGTACGAGGCTCGCGTTGTAGCCGATGAATTGAACACCACTTCGCGACACAGGGACAATACCTTTTATTCTCTCCTACCGCCCGTACTTTGGTGCATCCTGTTGAGAAGTTTCCCCTCGACTAATGAAATTTCTCCCGGGAGGAAGGACGCGGTCCCTTCGGTCGAGCGATAAACGCCTTTCGACGTTCCTCAGAGTCAATCAGATTGCAGTTTTCGCCAATGGAGCTAGAGCGCGGTCGGATATTGAATGAGAAAAAAAAAAGGAGAAAAAAGAAAAAGGAAAGTTTTGGTACAAATTGGATGGGAAATTGAAGCATCGAGACACAGCCGGAACAATGGATTTGACGACTTTGAAAACGAGCAATGGCATTATTCTGATTATTAAATACAGAAGAACGTCTTAGAATATTGAAATAAAACGTAACTAGATAGAAGTCTTAAAAAAAAAAAATAAAAAGTATCTCAAAAAAGAAAGAACTGCTGCACTAGTTCAAAGTACAAGAATAAAGAAGAATTATTTTGCTGCAAACTCGTGGAGTATTAAAAATCGTAAGCGAGTTTCCGTTAAAAAAAAAAATATACGATATCCGTAAAAAAAAGAGGAGCAAGGAAAAATAAACGGAAGCCATTCTCTTTCGAACCGGGCGCGAAACGTTTTTATTTTCACTTGCTCGAGCGAGATTCCATGTTATCAGCCGCACGCTTATATACGAGAGCCGATATCGGTCGAGAAACTTTGCAGGAAGTTGGAAGAGGAAAGACAAGAGAAACAAACGTGGTCACCTGGTAAGACAAGAGTAAAAAGAAGCAAAAAGAAAAAAAAAAAATAAAAGGAAGCGACAGAAAAAATTGGAAAGCGAGTCAGTCCTTCCTGTGCCTCGAGATTGCGACCGGGAAATTCGGGAAAGAGGAAGGAAAAAAAAAAAGAAGCCTTGGCAACGTTTGGGCTTAAACGAGAGATCAGCATTTATCGGCGAGAATACGTTCCACATTAGCGTGGCGTTCACCTTGCCAAGGCTGTGCCTTGTAATTCGAGACGTACAAGCGGAGAATGTAGGAATCTCCGCGCAGTATGTAACGTCTTATATCCAGTCGGAAAGGGTTAAATTACTCGTCCCCTTTTCTCTCTTTTCCCTCTTCCTTACTTTATTTATTTATTTATTTTTTATTCCCCTTCGCTCGTATCGGCGAACGCTCGCAGAATGCCGCCGCGGATAAAAAGTCCCGGGCTAGCCGAGGAATTAATTGCGAACGCGGGCGTTTAATAGTTTCAACTCGGCGGCGGCTTAATCCTGACGGCCTAGCTCGCACGTACGTTTGCCGGTGAATTAATATTCAGCGCGATTCGCGCGTAGGAAATTTATGAGCCGTGCGATTTCGACTGGGCGGATGGCGCCGTTGCGATTTAATAAATAACAAGCCGCGGTTACGCGCGAAAGGAAAAATTTTCCGTCTCGTTAAAATTGCTGGGAGACAATCGCGGCCTGTCACGGCCTTCGATCCACTCGTCGCGGTCGTATATTTAAATCCGTGACGTCAGCGGCGAAGTTACCCGCCGAAAGTTTAAGCGCACTGTTCGAAACGTGGGAAACTAATTTACTCGCGGCGAACGGCGATTGCGTGGCCTACGTGGATTTAATAAATGAATTAAATTGACTCGACCCTTGTGCTTTATTTCCGCAGCTCATGTGGACAACGAGGTGTACTTAGGAAGAGCCCTGGAGAGACTCGGCGACGCCGCTCTGAAGGAGCAGGAGCCGGACATAGGTGCGGCGTTTCTGAAATTCGCGGTGGTCACGAAAGAATTGAGCGCCCTCATGAAGACCCTGGTACGTGCCGAGCCCAACGAGCGAAATATGTGTCAATATATGTAGATCACGGAACATGCCGTGTCTCCGTTTCGACGACGGCGACGATTTTTGCAGCGCGCTAAATTACACCGCCTCTCGTTTTAATCACTCCGCGTGGCGACGGCTATCGCCGGTTACCCGTAATAAACTTCTTGAGCACCGCCAGCATGCGCCGATGGCACTTTCACCCGGTGCATCTACTTTTACAATTCATCGCGGATATATTAAACCGACGGCCGCAAACGCGTCCTCGATGCGCCGTGCACGCGTCATTGGAAAAATCTCTTCACGGTCCAGCGTCACCGACGGCAACGACCTGTGCGGCGTCGTGCTTTCTTTCCGCGTTTAGCCTACGCGGGGAATAGAATTTCTAAGGTGGAAAACGATCAATATGTAAACGGACGGATGTCCCGGCGACGCGCGACGAAATACAATTTCGCGGCCCGTGATTGCCAGAACTGCCAATCGCGCGAGACTTTCACGATTAGGGATTACAGATTGAAAAAAAAAAATGCACACCATTGTCGAATAAAAAGACATTTCCGTGAAAAAAAAAAAGAATAAGGAAAAATTTTTTTATATTTCTTTTTTTTATATTCTTTTCTCAGTTCGAGTGCCGTCCGACGGACCAGTTGCTTCGATAAACAGATAAAATATTGCACTTTAGCCAATCGGAAATAGCTCGTGCTGCTTCGCGAAGATAAGGAGCGCTAATATTTTTACGTTTGTATCTAATAGATACCGGAGCGTGTACCGCGTCGATATTTTTTCCCCCGCAACAAAAAAAAATAAAAAAATGAATAGCTATCGTTAGCCACCACGGATGCTGCGCGACAGTAAAATTTAATTTTCTGGTCGTCGCTGTACCAACAATCACAATATCGCGCTTCATAATTTAATTAACAGAACATCTATCAATTATCTATTTTGCGACTCCACCCAGATGCAGAACATCAACAACATCGTGATGTTCCCGTTGGACTCGGTGCTGAAGGGTGACCTGAGGGGCGTTAAGGGCGACTTGAAGAGGCCCTTCGAGAAGGCGTGGAAGGACTACGAGGCGAAGTACGCGAAAATCGAAAAGGAGAAGAAGCAGCACGCGAAGGAGGCCGGTTTGATTCGCACCGAGGTCACACCCGCCGAGATCGCGGACGAGATGGAGAAGGAGCGACGGCTGTTTCAGTTGCAAATGTGCGAGGTGAGAGCGGCGCGGATACCGAATCGCGAGGTACATGTAACTTATACCGATAACATCACGCCCAAGCGAGAGGCGTGCGGCCGCTATCGATACGCGTTATCGGTACACTATACGCGCGCATCGATATCGGCCTTTTCAGACCCCGGCATGCGTCAGTTACAAAAGGCTGTCGTCCAGCTGGAGAGCTCTGTTTACACTTCGCATTCCGCACCACCCCTTCGGCACACGACGACTCATCTTCTCCACCTGGCGAATTAACATGCGAGACGCGCGCTTCGTCCCGGGGACGATTAAAATAATTCAGCTACCTTCGCGCGCGTTACATCTATCCATAACGTGTAATTCCGAAAAGTCTTTCGACGCCGTTAAGTGGCGAGAGCTGAACAAGCGCCGGCTGAGAGACCGTCGATTATTGACGATGTGCATTTGCTTACAGTATCTGATCAAAGTGAACGAGATCAAAACGAAGAAGGGTATCGAGTTGTTGCAGCATCTAGTCGAATATTATCACGCACAAACGAAGTGAGTATGAACGCAATTGGTTCTGCTGATTAACGTGGCATTAAATTAATTGCATAAAAAAAAAAAAGAAATTTATTCTAGACTCGAAGCGCGTGCCGATTTTTAAAACGTTATCGTTATCGTTTAAACGCAAAAGGTTTTTTACTTTACTGAACGAAAAGCGTTTACTCGAATTAATATATAGACTTGCGCAAAGTGTATTTTCCTTCCAAGATAATATACTTTAATTTACGTGAAATGTAGCTAGAACTGGAGAACGTTCGAAGTGGTCGATTCACTTTTCTAACGTCCTTACGTTTGGGAATTCAGTTACTTTCAGGACGGCTTGAAGACCATCGAGCACTTCGGCTCGTACGTGGCCGACCTGAGCGTAAAGTTGCAAAAAATCAGACAGACGCAG
Source organism: Cardiocondyla obscurior (assembly GCF_019399895.1). NCBI lineage: Eukaryota > Metazoa > Arthropoda > Insecta > Hymenoptera > Formicidae > Cardiocondyla > Cardiocondyla obscurior. The sequence goes on from NC_091867.1 coordinate 10,011,625, forward strand.
GACGAGGAGCGGAGACGACTAACGGAACTCAGGAGCCTTCTTAGAAGCTCCGGATGTGACAAAGAAGTAAGTTCCTCGTAATTGAAATTTTTTTTTTCTTAAAAATCAGCTTGTCACAGAAAACGAAAGATTTTAATAAGCTACGATTAACGTCGTTGTTTCTTTCTATTATTTAAAGAAAAATATATATATCTTTTTTTTTTTTTTATTTTACCTTATACTTTCTTATTTCCGTTTAATCTACTTAATGCAGAATCAAATATCAAACTTAGCCGGCATCTTTATCTCAGACTTATTCGACTCGCACTCAAGAGCCCTGTCGCTTTTGAATTATCTCGGTCATTCTCCTATCGCGCTTTATATCCCGCCTTATATTGCGCTTTATATCGCGCTTTAAATTGTGAGCATCGCCGTACATAAATCTCAAGCCGTAAATCCTGCGCGATTGCAGCTGAACGCGAACGCGAACGCGGGGTATTCGCTGCACCAGCTGCAGGGCGACAAGCAGCACGGCGTCACGCGCTCCGGTCACCTGCTGAAGAAGAGCGAGGGCAAGATGCGGCGGGTCTGGCAGAAGAGGAGGTGCGCCGTGCAGGCGGAGGGCTATCTCGATATCTGCCACGCGGACGAGAACAAGCCGCCCACCAGGGTGAACCTATTGACCTGCCAGATTAAGTTGGTACCGGACGACAAGCGGGGCTTCGATCTCATAAGCTGTAAGTAACACGTTGCGCCTGATAAAGAGCTGCCTTTGGCTCGCGGATAGGTGCGGCGTATATATTTCACGAAATTGCAAAATACGTTTATCTATTTAGTTATGACAAGCCGTAACGTCGTTTTCATAATGAACGGGCGGCGCGCTAATGCCATTGTTCCGATTCGCAGACAATAGAACGTACCACTTCCAAGCGGAGGACGAGGCGGATCAGCGCGCGTGGATGTCGGTTCTCGTAAACTGCAAGGAACGCGCCCTGCTACGAGCGTTCGACGCGAGCGGCAAGGCGGAGGCCGGCACCGGCAATCCCAGCCTCGTGGAATTGCAACAGGCAGTTATACGATGCGTTATGCGACTACCCGGAAACGATCAGTGCTGTGATTGCTCCTCGCAGAACGGTAATATGAACGCCGTGGATCGTTCAGCGGCCGGCCGGCCGGCTTTTCCCCTGACGCGTGCCAAATCCGTCTGTTATACTTGGCGGATGACTAAACGATTTCCATCAGATTGGTACTTACGGGATAGGAATCCGGATTATATTTACGTTAAATTACGGAGTTCTCTATCGAAATTTATATTGGGATTTATGTTTTTTTTATTATTAGACGGACGCATTTAATTTAATCTGGCGATACGTGATATAATTTGTCTCTCATCGAATTAATAAGAAGCATCGTAGCAAGTCAATTGACTTGAGACTTCTGGAGAAGTCACCGAAAATGTGTTTATGTCGATCGAGTCGCGTGAATGCTCGTCGGTTCGCCGGCCGTGCATTGTCGCGGACAAAACCTGAAACGGCGGCTTTTACTCGTGCCCCATTTCTCGCCGGAGCACTTTGTTATCGAACGACAACTCTGCTTCCTTTTCAGACGCCACGTGGCTGTCGACGAACTTCGGTATAATAGTCTGCATAGAGTGCAGTGGCATCCACCGGGACTTGGGCGTGCACATATCGCGAATACAATCCTTGACGCTGGATAACGTCGGCACCGCTCAGTTATTGCTAGCAAGGCACATGACGAATCAGGCGTTCAATGAAGTGATGGAAGCGACACTGCGACACAATCTCAAGCCGTCACCGACGTCGACGATGTAAGCGATCGGTTATCTAATAATTTCTAATTAATCTCTTAAATATCCTTGTATCCCCATTTTGTTCCCTGTTTCTACATTTACTTTTCACTCATTTAGGGAAGAAAGGTACGAGTTTATACGCGCCAAATACGTGGACAAGAGATACGTTATGAATACGTGCGCGGATGAGCGCGATCTCCTTTCCGATCTGGAGCACGCCGTTAACAATCGCGACCTGCAGCAGCTTCTGCAGGTTTACGCCGAAAACGTGGACCTGGCCGCGCCCCTACCGACATCGGTAAGGCCCCGTGACTATTTTATTAACGTACAAGAAAGTTAATTTATAAAGAAAATGCAGGCACGAGTTATTACTATCGATGTCTGTTTCAGGACGTAAATGAAACTGCGTTACACTTGGCTATTTTACGCGAAATGGGTAGTAGCCTGCACATCGTGGACTTTCTGGTACAAAATATGCCGAGCGGCGGTATCGACAAGACGACTATTGACGGGGAAACTGCACTACATCTTTCCGCGCGGCACGACAGAGCGGAAGCGATGAAGCTGCTTCTACGAGCGGGCGCGGACCCTTCGCAACGAAACAAGCAGGATAAGACACCACTAGATATTGCACAGGAAATGGGACATCACACTTGTAAAGAATTGGTAATTGAACCGAGTGTTATATAATTTTCGCGATAAGCATTAGCTTATATTTTATTATTACTTAATTTTATTATTTAAAGTGAATTTTAATAATGAAGTTTTCCCGTAACTCTTTGTAATTTTTATTCAATTAACAACTTTTAGCTGAGCCACGCTCTTCAGAGGCAAAAAACTTTATTCGACAACGTTAATATCGACTGGAATCTTTCTCACGACGAGGGTTCCACGGACTTCTCCGACGACGAAACGATAATAGAAGATAGAGTAAGTTTACGTGTAAATCCCAGATTATATAAATTTATTCTATATCATGCCCGGGTAACTGTATTCATAAATACGCATTTTTATTATAGAATGGATGTCTGACGCCTGAGAAAAAGTCACGTAGCAGGCCACCGTCGTACGCCGGAGGTGGCGGGACGGGATCGGGCGACTCACCTGTGACATTGCGCAGTCGAAGCAGCACTTGCGACAGCTTGCAAAGCGGATCATCCCCGAGCGCTTCGACGAACCGTCAACAAATGCCTCCGCCACCACCGCCGCAAGGAAGAAAACCTGTAGCTGGTATGGCAGCCTCCGCGAAAAACTATGTTGAATCGTTTAAGGACACTTGCAAAATTTACCGAAAGCTATTCCCTCTTATAGCTTAACAAATTTTAGTTTATTTTACAAACGGGTACTTTCCGCGTTGCATGATAATTTTGACAAGACCGTTTCAAGTATAGTATGGCATTGTACGATCGTTTTTGCACAGTGCCCACTCCCATGGCGCCAGACATCTCAATGAACATCCACGGCTCGTTAAAGAAGCGGGTCGCGCCGCCGCCGCCGCCCGGAGGAAATTCCAGCGTTCTGCCGTCGTCGCACTACGGTACGCTACCTACGTCGGCCACGTTGGCTACGTCGACGCACAGTCGTACGACCAGCGAGCCAATTTTAGCCGGCTACACTTTACACACTCTACCGCATACGTTGAATACACTAAATAGCCAACATCATAAGAGATCACCGAGTGGCGACTCGTCAACCGGACACGGTACATTCGATAAATAAATTCGCAGGAGAAGCTCCGACGTTCTGATTGCCGCGCCGATTTTTATCTTATTTCTTTCTTTTCTATTTGCGCTTAGGTATGGACAAAATGAACAGCTCGACGCTGCAAAGGCCCCGAAACCCACCGCCCCCGGCTCCATCCGGTGTCACGACTAGGCTAAGCAACGGACGCAGCAGCGAATCCCTGAGTTCTATGTGTTCGGATCATGGTCTTAGCAACCCTATTCCGCCGCCGCGAAAGGTAAGGTGCATTTTGTACATTGTTTTAAACGGAGTTCTGAGATTTCGTAGAGAATTGGGAAGGACGTTGCTTTTATTTCGAAGAAGTTTATTTACTTATCGTTTTAAAAAATTATCCTAAATCAATCTTCTGGTTTCTGGGTGGAACGGAGCCGCCATTGAACGAAGCAATTATTTGCTGAAATCGATATTTAATTACCTATGTATTATATTATTTAATGAATTTAATTATTCTTCAGTGTTCTCACATCTTCACCTATTTGCGCACAAATTTCGATCGGATGGTTATCATTGTTATACTAACACAGTAGAGGAAAAATATCTAATCAGGTTGTGCCATTTTGTTCTCCTTCGTAGTATAGTTTATTCGTGGGGGCTTGAGCATTTTGCATTATTAACCACGTCACGCACATCAACCCTATTACACTTTATAATATTTTTAATACTAAAATATATAATATTATTTTTGTAAATTTAATTTTATCTATTAATTGTCAGTCTAATGCATTACAAAATTTTATTACCATTGTGTCATTTCAGCCATTGTTCATTCATGATCATTTCGCGCTATAATAATAATTTTTACTCAACAAACCTCATTAAATAATATTCTCTAAAAAGAAATAATTAATAAAGTCATTATTGTAGCTATCTCTACCGATTAATTTTTATTACGTATTAGAGAAAATTATTCGAGTATTCAAAGCATAAGAGAATATTTTGCGAGAAGTTATCGCGAGTTAATTAGCCATTTGGCGCGAGCTAGTCCGAATTAAATCTATATGCCACGTGAACTTATGGTGTGTGGATATGTAGAGAATGCATGCATTTCAAGACGAGTGCTTTACGGTTTGTCATTAACCATTGTTGGTACAGCGAAGGGACCGGTCCAGGCTAGAGAGCTACGCCGAGGAGCCTTCATCTTTGCTCCCAAATCTGAATCTGGTAAACATCAGCCATCCCACATTACAGCATGTTACACTTGAAATCACTTGTAAACGCGAATATTACTTTATTTATATCTGAGTAAGAATAGTTTCGTGTATTACTAATTATAACGCAAAGTTTGTGGCATCTAATTAAGCTGTGCTCTGTGCTATATATGTATATTAGAAAGACGATTTTTTTATAGAGAACGATTGCGTACTATCGTTATTTCGCAGTAACCAATCTGTAAGACAAAGTACCTACTTTTCTCACTTTGTTCATCAACGAGACTTTCAAGTGTAGCAATGTTTTGCATGCTCAGACGTGCTGTTCGTATCATCGTCTATGCCGTTCACATTTGAGGGTCTAAGGCTTCTGAAAACTTGTCGCAATATGTAGAATTGTGACGTCGAAAGCGAAAATTTACTGAAGATTCTTACACGCCAATGTTTAATAAAAAGACATTGGATGAAAACGTAATGGCAAGTGTGTCAAGGCAATGTAGAATTTTTGAAAAATGTTTTTTCTTTTTTTATTTGACAATGACGTGCAAGAACTTAGTCAGCTGAGATCTGCTTCTGACGTCATGATTCAAAATTGCTGTGGCAAGTAGCCAGGAGTTTTAAATATATTATTTTGACGTCAAATCATTTAAATTTCGTTGTTTTTTAAATCGTGATTAAATTTTTTTTTCTTTTTTACAACCGATTAATATAAATCTTTTGCAAGATACTTCATAAATGGACATCTTTAATGTGAAACATGTTGATTTATATTCTAATAACATATCTTTGATCGTTTATTAATTCCCATCTAGACTGTTAATCTACGTGTGACTTTTTCTTTCGCAAAAACATTTCAACGAATCGTTCTTATGGCTAATATTTTAAAAGACTAATAAAAAAAGAAATGTAATTGTAAATATTGATCCCCGCATGGGTTTTTCCCGAGTGGATTAATGTTTGATCGCATTATGCTACGTTTTCCAACACTTGTGAGATATTTCCCCGCTAAACTCTCTTACTCTAAATTATTCAGACATTAAAAGGCATGATATTGGTGTTTCATATTGGAAATTCTAGTAGCAGATTCTCCCACGTTTTATATTACATATTAAAATATATCTTTGAAAATAAATATCTTATTTATATTTAAATAAAACTTATTTTTTCCTAAATACTTGTTCTTATTATACAATATTATATAATTAATTTTTGCATTTTTTTTTTCTTTTTTTCTTTTGACCTTTTTCAGAAATAAAATATAATACAATGAATTGTCAGTTTATTAATTAATTAATTAAGACCTTTCACTGCTCGCTGAACTCATAACGATTCCTTTAGAATTTCCAATATTCTCTCAGCCTCTGGAGAGCAACTAAACTTCTCAAGCTTGTCGCTCCGTGACGAGGTAGTACAAGCGGCAAAAAAAAGTGCCTGCTTCTGCCAGATGGCTGAAACATGCACACGCGTTACGGCATTTGTCGGTTCTACGACTAACTCTTTTCTTTATTCTCCAGCCGACGTCGTCGACTTTGAGCGGACTACGACGCTGCCGAGCCCTGTACGATTGCGAGGCCGACAACGAGGACGAGCTGTCGTTTCGCGAGGGTGAGGTCATCATCGTAACGAACGAACAAACCGACGACGACAACTGGATGGAAGGCGCCCTGGAAAGGGCGCCGGAACGCCGGGGCATGTTCCCTATCAGCTTCGTACACATGCTGCAAGATTAACATTCGGTAAGCCTGAACTCGTTGGCTAGCGTCACCAGCACTGCCAGCTCGATGAGCGTCGCCAGCCTAGGCCGCAGAAACTGGCTGAGGAAGCCGAAGGAATGAAGCTACAAACCACCTATCCGTCGTTTCAACAGAACAATTATGAACAAGTCTAAAAAGGGGTTTGGAATGCCGGCAAAGCGCCATTACAGACTGAGGAGTCCAATCCGCATCTTGATTCTCTTATTTTTTACGTTACTAGGAAATATATTTAGTACGTGTAAAGAATGTGGTGCGAAGAGTGAAATGAGCAAAGCCAAGTTGAGAAATTTTGCATTCGTATAAATGCTGTTAAAACATTGAATAGAATAGTAATATAAATCACTTTCTTCATCAAAATTTATTCGAAAGCATGGCACAAGTGTCTACTCTGTGATTGAATTCTTATTCTTTTTATAAAGAAAGTAAATTAATTTATCTCTAAGAAGCAGTGAATTATGTTGTATTGAAATTATATAATTAAAATGTACAAGACAATACGCGTAGCAGATTTATTGTTACTGCTATAAATTAAATTATTAGCAATTTTAATTAACTCTTTCGTCACGGATAATGTTGCGTCGCAATATCAGAGACTTTATATATATACAATGGGTTTTAAGATAAGATGACAAAGTAAACTACAGTTTAATTTTTTGAAAAAAAATAATTAGAGACCTCGACGATTTTGCATTAGACTGTAATTACTGTATACGCCATGGATTGTTAACAACGTGCTTACTGAAAAAACGACGTTTAGCCGAGTATTAGTGTCTTACGCCGGATGACAATCATACCGAAGCTATCGAAAGGCATTTGAGTACAGTCGATAACGGGATACTTAGAATTTTGTCTCGTCATCCGGGCATGTAGCGAGGTTTATCTTTTCTCGTGGGTGAGATTCTCGGTTTTTCGGAAACGCGGAGAGGACAAAAAGCTGATTGTACAAACGCCGCGATGTCGAAACTCGCGGATCTCCGGTGTTTGTTCGAACAATGTTGCATCTGAAGAGTTTATATGATAGAGAAATCTTATATCTATTCGTCTAGCTCGTATTATATACAGCACGCAATTGTTTGCATTGTAATCTAGTTGCGAGATTAAAATCCGGCTAACAAAGTATAACGTCGTGAACGACGGCGAAGGTACGTCGCGCGTCACAACCGGCCGACCTGAAGGCTCTCGAATACGATTGGAATTGAATATCATTCTAGATATCGCAGGAACGCGACGCTAAAAAAAATGTGATACATATTTCAGAGTAGATGATTAATATTGCAAAGTAACACATCTGTGAACAAATTATGAGAACATTTTTCAAATAATTAACGTAGAGATAAAATAGATTTTATCCGATACATTGGCTTATATGAAAAAACGCTCGAAAAAAAAGAAAAAAAAAAGAAAAAAAAATACATAAAAGATCTATTAACAGAGAAAATCTAATAGTAAATATATAATAATAAAAAAAAAATTATGAGTAGCTTAAAGAAGTATAAAGGAGATTCTTGAATGCGGATTAGAAGGGTATGAGCTTCTAACGAATATATTAATGTTTAGAAAGTCCTACGTAACTCCGGCAGTTGCGCCGGAAGAAGGTATGCACGGTTTTGGTGTCTCGCCGTTTGTACGTTCTATTGATTTGGCGCATATTTCTTTTCTCTATACTGCCAATAACGGATCGATTTAACGTAGAGATAGGCAAAACTCGCGGTATATAGAATTGTACTTATGTACCGCATTTAGCCGAAGGTGTCAACTCTAAGTCTAGGATAAATACTGTTAAACGTATTCTTCGTACGGAGCGAACAAATTTCAAAATCAAACGACTCACTTTCGGCGTGAAATGTGAGAGTGCGTGAATGCGAAACGTAATGTTTAACGATGCGGCGATAATAATTAAAAAAAAAAAAAATTAGCGTAAGGGGAAGAGCCGGGAGTAAGCGGTTGGTGGTCGGCCAACGATGTTGCGTAGAAGTATTATTAGCGTACTCAATTTGAGAAGGACATTATACGTTTGACTGTATACATTTTTTCCTTCTGTAATGCCATACTACATGTTAGTCGATCCTCAAATAGAATACTGGGCTCGAAACCGATTATTTAGCCGCCAAGCGTGCTACTGAACGTAACGAAGACGTGTAATGCGACGCGACAGGCCAGGGGTACTTCGTGTTGCGCTGCGTTATTCATATTCTATTTGAATGTACGAAACCAAAGAGGATTTTGCAAAAGGGAGGAGAGAGCCGTCGGGAACGGAACGTTTGCGGAATCATTTTAGCCCACCAGCGTCTTGGCAGTAAAAACCGTTTTCCGAATTGAAAGCGAAAGCGATTATTAATAGCGTGATTGTGTGCGGCTGCTGATCGCTAAAATGACTCCACAAATCGCTATGCAGGCTAATCGGCGTGTGTTTCTCGTGATACGCGGATCGTTCCGATCGCACAGACCGTCACTTGGATAGCGTAAACGGTTACTGAAACTGTACTGTTTTCCTTAACTCCGTACTGTACTAGAGATTAAGATTAAAATTGAATTAGAATTTAACTAATTAAAACTTCAATCTCATTTAGATCTTAATTTCTAGTGTGATACGGGTCTTACGATTATTATAAAGCTGTGTATATAGACGAAAAGTATAGAGTATATCGCTGCTAATTATTAGCTGTGACGTCATCTTCTAAATGTAATTGTTCAAAACGCTTAACACACGTACTTCTTCATCCAAAAACGTTGCAGGAGTTTCGAGCATTTCCCGATTTTGTTTTATTTGTAAAAGTAAAAATATTCATATCACATTATTTATATGTAGACATATATACATATATTCCTTTCGAAAGGGTTTAATTGTCAAATTCTCGTTTTTATTGCATCTTATTATTTTTGTATGTACAAAAATAATTAATTTCTTTTTATCGATGTAGTCTTTAAAGAGTCTTTAAAGAGTTCATAGCTCGCAACAAAATAGTATTTTAAAAAAATGTAGAAAAGAAAATGGGAAATGCTAAAGTGTACCGTTACCGGAAGCAATCTTTTCATAAAGACGTTTACTTTTATGAGAACATTGTTCCGCTTTAAAAAGAAAAGAATATATTTACCTTGTTACTACTTAAAAAAAAAAAGAAATAAATAAACCTAACTTAAAAATAATATGAAGTAAGATATACAAGAGTGCGTCTTCGGTATTTACTGCAAGTGCTGAAAATCTATGTAATACGAACTACAACGTTTTAGTACCGACAGTGAGAATCGAAACGTAATTATAGACAAAATATGAAATTTCTAATTCGAACCTAAGTTTAGAATTTTTCAGCGGGAGGCACACTCTTTAACGTTATTGTTCTCTTTTGATTGTCTTCGAAAAATCTATACCCGACGATACTTACGTAGCAGTAACATCGACACTAACGCCCAGTCGAGTTATCACGTTTAGGCAAGATAAGATCGATGTCTTTAAAACTGTCAAAAATTCTTAAGAAAATCTCGAACATGTAATCATTCAATTTTTTAATGAGTTCAATGCATACCAACTCATCCGCTGTGCATACACCTAACATTTGTTTAATTATTTTTTTTATTTTCTTTCTTAAAAAAGGTAATTTTGTACGGTAGAATTTAAACGTTATTCGTATGCGTGATGAAGAGAGGAAGTGAGATAAAAGTCGATGTTTATATTATATTGAGCATATATATTAAAATACGATCTAAATTTTAAGTATGTGGATATTGTCTATTTAACTGTACGATTTAAGCGACGATTGATCCTTTGCATTTCACACTTAAGAGTAGTCGTTAAGTAGGCCGTAAGTATTTATTATTATTTTGTAGCGACGTCGTATATTTAGGCGGAATGCGTGAATGTATAGAAAATAAAAGGTTGTTTAAATGTTTGGTACGAACAGCAAAGTAAAAGTGCTTAAGCTGAGGTTGTATTGATGCTGTGATTAATTAAATTATCTTCTTTTATTAGAGTTCAGTCTTTAATGAACATATTTTATTAACATTAATTTTTAATCATAAAAAGAAATTAATAAAAATGTAAAGAAATGCCCAAAATTTCAGCAAGGCACTTAAATTATTTCTGTTAAATAAATAAAAAAAAAGGGCAACAAGACTTTAATTTATCAAAGCTGCCAGTACAACTTGAGGCAAGATAATGGGTGTGAGCCCCTTTTATATTTAAGGGATTCAGGGCGAATTGTTTTGTACTCGTATCCGATATTTCAACAACCTTACATCGATTGTGAGAAGATACATTAATATATTACATACCTTACGTGTGTACGTAGAGCCATTCCGTTAGAGATGGTGGGTGAAGAACGATGAAACGACGACGAAGGCAGGTCGATCGGACAGTCACACGATTCTAGATCCGGCGTATGCACTTGTCGCCGGCACAGGTCTAAACATTTCTATATTACACGAAACGATGACATTGTATCGACGTTTAATAATATCTTTCACCGTTAAAACTGTGCACACGTTTCCCGAACGGGACGCGACTTCAGAAATGTAATAAAAGAAGAAAATAAATGCTGTTTAGAGAACTATATAAAATCATACACATTTCTTTTCATTTCTATACCGTTATTTCCTCTAAAAAAAAAATAAATAAAATATACTCACTTAAATGTGACTGTAAAAAATATTCAGATTAAATACCCTAAGTCTTTAATTTTTAAGTCTTAAACCGAAAATTTATGCTGAAGATTAAATCGAATTAATAGAAAAGAAAACTAGACACTATGTTTCACTGGCTTAAATACAACACCGTGAATTCTTAGACCTCTTTTAGTGCAAGCAACACTTAGATTAACTTCGAATGACGTCGACCGTACGCAACGTATGCGTATGAAAAATCTTTTATTGAAAAATGTTTTTTCACGCTACAACGTCAGTGTACCCTCGTCTATGTAACTTTTTATAACAGTACAAAAATTGCATTTTTTACAAGTTGCCCAGCTTACTTATGTGACTAAGGTATCCCAGTTAGCAATCTGACGAAAGGGTCTTATTACGACTTATCTAATATTATCCAGAGAAGCTGCGGCAAAACGTGAACACTAGTACTCTTCGGCGGGAGGTGCGTGATCTCCGCGTACAAGAAAAAATAAAAAAAAAGAATTGCGTTTCGCGTCGCTCTTTCCGGGTCCGCCTGTCGTCCTTTCTCTAAAAAAGTAAATCAGTCGCTACACGACACAGTCGACCCTACACTTAATATTCAACTTCGGATCTAATCGCTGAACTTTGCTATCTGGGTCTCATAAACATTCTTCAGCCGGAAACTCGCATTGTCCTGTTCTCAAAGTCGCGATCAGGGAAAATCATTCCAACAGTCTATAATACTACTGTTACAATCAGTAGCGCAGTTTTCAAGCAGTCAATGATCGTTGCAAGCACCCGGCCAAAGAGCAACTCGTGAACTTTTTTCCTCTAGTACGTGCTACATTCGTCTATCCTGAACCAAAAAGTTAACGAGCGGATAATAGAACGCGGTGGAGCGTGGTACATTTTATCCGCTATCCGAAGCCAAAGGATAGCCGGACAACCCGATATGAACGTAACGAGTCAAACAAATAAAATGTGCGCACGCGTATGTGCATATCAAGGGGATTGCAAACTGGAAAATCGTCACAGTTCAAACCTTGAATTATTAATATTTACATGCCAATAGAATTAGTTAACGTTGAGACCAGCTAGATTTTTCCATCAATTTTATTATTTTTTTTAAGTACGGACTATAAAATGGAAAAAACTTTTCTATTACCTTCTCGCGGCTGGTAACTGTAATCGATTTTTGCATTTTTTAGATAGAAAATGCACCCGCATTTTGCATTAATAACATCTATCTTATATTGAAAGGTAACTGCCTTTCCTTCGCGATTGCTCAAAGAGTTTGTTCCTAAATATAGGATACATATTCTGTGATTTTCCAATTTGCGATCGAACGTCTCAGTACAAACATCTTGTCGAATTGCTTATCCGCTCGTTTTCGCTCGTTCGCGCGCATTATCAGCCTTTGTGCAACCGGAAATCGTGGAAAACCGCCGCCTACGATTAATTCTTAACGAGACAGGCGTCAACTTGGACCTAGTTTACACCGGGTACTAACACTAGCGCACTAACACTACACTCATATTAAAATCACTTAATACGCACAGTATAAACACTATGAGATTACTTCTTTAGCACGCTCTGGCCTAATTTTCTAATCGCGAGCGTCAGACCGAGTTGGTACGCGTATCAGAAAATTTTAGCGCGTCGCAAACACTTATTCTGTTTAGTTCGCTTTTCGATTTTACTAAATAAGACATTTTTCTTATATTAAGAAAAAGAATCTGACTAATTCGTACGTACAATGAGAGGCAGATACGACATTAGCCGCGACGAAGGCGGTTAGCGTACGACATTATCGTGATGCACGTGGATCCTCGCGCGAAACCCGCAGTTAACATACCGCGAAACGTCAACCGCTGAGAACCACCGAGAACTGAGGGAGAACAGTCCCATTTTCATCCCCCGTCTTCGCGATCACCGCCCTTTAGGCCCGGCTTGGGGAGGGGCGATCAAGAAGAGAGAGGGAAGAAGCAGTGGGGGTGTTCTCTCCCTTAATTCTCGGTGATTCTCAGCGGCGAGCGCTTCGCGATATATTAACTATGGATTTCGTGCGGATCGACGCACATCACGATAATCATACACCAACCGCCTTCGTCGCGGCAAATGCTATATCTGCCTCTCAATGTACACCCAACTACAATTTTATAGCTATTCAAAGAAGTATAGTTGACTCTATAAACTCTGGTTGGGTTCCAAGATAACCAGATTCTTTCTCAGGGTGACTTCTCGTTGCATTAAACATTTCGAAGAAGATATAAATATTACAATATGGTCTACATCATCTTCCATTATTTTCGCAATCGGTAGGAAAGTCGAAGAATATAAACTGTACATCGTTTAGATAAAGAAACTTAACTTAGCCCGGGGCTGAAAGAAAAATGTAGTTTCTTTTTAGCTTTAACTGTTACTTTACGATACTTTCAACGAATAAATACAATCGACTCGACTATTGCATTACTGGATATGGTGGAGTCAACTGTATTTTACAGTTAAAAATATCGTATAATTACAGCCAGGGCTACATTTATCTCCCAGCGGAATTCAACGCAGATCGGTGTAAACGGAGACGCGTCAAGTGTTCAGTCTGCATTGATTTGATACGCGTACCAGCCAGTTTAACGGTGTGAACTAGGTTCTTCAACAAAAATCATGCGGTACTAAGTACATGCGCTGTTCTTAATTACAAACGAATAACGACGTCGGATTAAAGGTCAATCGACGATAAGTTAACGTCGGCGGCGGTTCCAATTCTCGGCTCGACTTCTTTTCCCCCGTCTTTCCCCCTCCCCTGCCCCCCGTCACTCTTTCAACGCTGATTGCTATATGTATATGCGGATAAAATCTCTTCGCATCCTTTATCGTAGTTCAGGTCCTGCCTTCATCAGTTAGAGATTAGATGCTGCGCTTCGATTAAATGAAATATATAAGTAGTAATTCTACGCTGAATGAAATTCCTGATGTCGCTTAGGAGCAGTCTTTGAGCTTTTTCACATGTATTCACGCTCGGATCGCTTTACTTATTGCGTGTACGGTGTAACGAGTGTGAATGTATGCGCTGTAAAACGAATCACATGTAAATCGCCGACTGCGACAACGTAGACTTTGCACCGTAAACGTTAAGCGAGCTTATACAAACAATAGTTATAAGAATTATATTGTTGGCTACGCAATTGCAAAAATTCGTGCAACTCTGCACACAATTCTTATAAAATTACACGAGTTCTTTTAATATTCGCGCGTTTAATGATCAAGTTCTTACAGCTATTATTTCTTTTCTAAAGTCCGTTTTGGACCGTAAAATTAATTTTAGATTAATTATATTTGAGTAATTTACATGTAACTGTTTTTACAGCGCGCGTATGTGTATATACATGCGCACATGTACATGCATACGTGTAAAACGTGAAAGAATTGTGTGTGTTTCGTATGTACGTCTTTCTCTCTCTCGCAAGTGTATCCTTATATAATCCTGGTAATGCGTGTGTGTAGATTTAATGTACAATTAATTAACTATACAGGTTAACTGGTAGAAATTAGAAACGTATCGTTTGACTAGCTTTTGATCATCTCTCTTGGGAATTCATGGGAGTTTCATCCTTCGCAATGTATACGTATATATATATACGCATTACACGTAATACGCATATATGTATATATGTATGTAATGTATAACTGATCGGATGTGGGGTTTTCGCACCACTGCTTGGTCGCCGCTGGTCGAGCAGAAGTTACCCGCGGTGTGCGAAACGAAACGGTAGTGATTAAGTATGGTCATCCATTCGCGGAGCGTGTTACGATTATTGTTAGTTGAATACAGACATTTCGCAGTTATACTCAGAGCAGGATACTCCTGGATTCGAGAAACCACCGCGCGATCTTACACGTATTTACCCTCTAATAGATTATAATTGTTACATTAATAGCTAATATAAAATACGCTAATTAACTAATTTTATCTTCGCCAATCCCGATACTCTCCCGCACATTTTTTCGTCTTAAATCTCTTTCGCTCTTACTTTCTCTCGCTCGCGCGCTCGCTAAATTCCTAATTATTTTGACAAGTTCTTCCATCTTTCGCAGTCTTCTCCAATTATTCTATTCACGCGCGCACAGGAACCCGCGCGAACGGAAGGGACAGTGAAGCTGATCCGGGTAGTCTAAATCGGCGGGCTGAGGCGCGTGAATTATTCAGTCTTTCGTTATATATATAATATATCTTATTAATTTTTTTTTCTTTTTTTCTTTTTCTTTTTACTTCGGTTATTACTCGCCTAGCGTTATGCGACCTTTTTTAATAAATTCAATATTTCTGCTTGCACGAAAAAAATATTATGCTACGTTACTCGCGACGCTACTCCAACGCATGCTAAATAGATTAGATATACAATGTATGCTTATAATTTAAAGCCACAGATTTCGATGTCGCGCCGTTTACGCACGGCGCTAGTCTAACCCTCCCTCGAATTTCGCTGCTACTTTATAATATCAAATTTTCTACACGTCATACCTTTGCTCATTCCTCTCCACGTAAGGCCTTTAATATCCGTTATTGTATGTTTGCTCGCGCTTGCAGCTTATCACCTCGTAGAAACGTGAAACGAAGAGAGAGAGGAATAAAAATATACAGACGTAACAATGGGATGAAATCCGTTGAGCAAATTAAAAGTCACGAGATCTGTGCGCAAACTACAAAGCATACACGCCGCTATAAATGGCTTCTCGACGCAGTTGAGAGATTGGGGGCTCCCGACCGCTCGCCGCGGATTTTCTTTTTAACCGTGACATCAGAGGCGAAACGCCAACCGCCGAAATTTCTTGCACGCGATTTTCGTGAAAAATAAAAACAAAAAAAAAACAACACTTTAAATCGCTGCAGCAGAGTCGTGAAAAATACCGGAAACAAATCTCTTCCCTCGACAGTTAATAAACAATCATAAAATGAACGCAGTTGCGCGAACACAAGTAGCATGCGGTTTAAGGACTCCGGGAGTAGGTAGAAAACGTGCCTTCCACGTATTCCTTAGTTCTCGGTATATTTCAGAAGTGTGCTAAAGCGATCTGAAATGTGTATTCATTCAAATATCTCGACGGCGGCGCGCAAGAATTTTCAGCAATCTTTCGCGTTTGACGTCGCAGTTTAACATGTCACGGAGTTCGGGACCCTTCGGTATTAACTTATATAACAAAGCGGCAATCGTTTAAGTATACTCATTCCCTAGACGGAGTACAGTAATAGTTAAGAGCGATAGTAATCGTAGTGAGAGCGATAGTGGAAATAGGTAGCAATAGGGATAGTAAGAATATTAGAGTAAGAGCAATAGGAGCGCTAGTAGTAGTGATGTTGATAGTAATAGTAGTAAAAATATATATATAATATTAATAATAATATAGTAATAATAATAAAAAGAAGTAAAATCAGTCAAGTTATTAAAAATGAATTACAATTACGTTGCTATAACGTCTCCGTAGCGCTTAAAATCAGACGAATTCCATTTCGTAACATGGATAACACAAAAAAAAATAATATTGCAGAACATCGCGTGGTGATGTAACGTCACTTTTTTTCCCATCCTTCTTTCCTCGTATTTTATATGATTTAAAATTCCGTCCTTCCTTTCTGCTCCGTAAAATTCTATCATACGCGTGCGTGTGTATAATATATACTTCCTCTTATATAATATCTTTATATATACGGCTGCAGTAAACGATCGAGGAAAGAATCTATCTTTCTAATAGCATTTGGCTTGCCAAATTCTATGAATTAAATAATACAATTGCATAAGATATAGTAAAACATAATTTGCATGTGTACAAGTGTGGTCTAAATGTTGTTCAATCTTTGAAGAAAAACTTATCATGTCTTAGCAATGTCGCACGTATCGGACATTTGTCTTTCCATTTGGTAGGAATATTAAAGCATAAGTATATTCGTGAGTGTACACGCAGCTATTTGCACACAAAAAAAAAATATACGGATGCGTTCCATTGCGGTATCACTTCGAAACGCAATGACTCAAATTACTGTTTGCCAAAACACGAGTGAGCGCGAGATAGAGATAACTCGCACTTTGGCGAACAAAAAAACCTTTTTCTCCCCCCCCCCCTGGCTTTCGAGACTGAAAACTCGAAAATAAGAGTGTTAAAAGAGAGACTCACAACATCAAATCCCAGAACGTGTACGTGGAAGATTAGGCCTCGCCAAAACCGCCGATCGCTTGCTCAGTCATTCTCAAGCAAAGGGACTCCAGGCGAGAGTTGATTTCCGGTTCCGTTGTCTCGTTCGCTCCATTGGCAGAGCGTCCCACAAAATGATCACGCGGTGCGCTATACGCACGCTGCAGTGTTTTCTGTAATTGCTGGAATATAAAATCAATGTCGTTGTGTCAATAATCTATTTTAAAATTAAAATTAAATTAATTGATTGCCCTTTACCTGCAGACTTGACTCTTGTAAGCTCGGTCTTTTCTCGGCTGCATGTACCGCGCGCAAGTTATTCGTATTCATGTTATTCATGTTCTGATTATGATTCTGATTATTTTGTAGATACGGGGTGGATATACTGTTCCTATGTGAAGCAATCATAAACTGGTTGTGAGTGTGAGTATTATGAATATGATTCAAATTCAAACTTGGCTTCCTGTTGTGCTGCTGCGGATTTCCATATCTCCTATTATTATATCCGTAGTTATGCTGCCATCTAAAATATCACGAATTTATCGATTGGTTTCTCAAAATTACTAGGTGTATACATACAAATTCGTATATACATTTTGTTTTAATATATAATTTTTTTTAAAGAGGTTTTATATTAAAAACGTATGTTTCATTCAGCTTACTTTGGAGTCGGTCGCGGATTGCCAAGTCTACTACGCCACTGCTGTACCTTTTCCTTCTGATTCGGGGTAAAGCAATCGTGTTGCAATACTTTTTCCAAAATGTTGACATAGGCGCATAAGATACCATCTTCGACGCTTTCCAAAGCTAATCTACTACACACTAGGGAGAAGAATCGTATATGATTTTTTTTTTTTTTTTAAATTGTTTTAATAAAATTTTAAAACTCCTTCGATTCCAGTAATAAAAAATTTTTACGAAATAAAATTCAGACTTACATTTTCCAAGCACTTTTGTAAACTGTGCGGGAATATCTTGTGGATCGCTCTCTTGACTGGGCTTCATAGGAGTGGCCAGAATTGTTTTTAGTTCCTCCATCGTGTTAATGAGCAATGACGGACCTTGCGAGAATGAAGTGTTTTGCATACCATCGCGGGCACTGGGTTGCACCAGACCTTTTTCTAAATTTACAAGCGTGTTGTATCGCTGCTGCAACTTAGCAATGGATAGTGCCAGCTTGTGCCTAGCACCTTTCGTAACTCCTTGCTCTGCTAATTGATCTTCTGTTAATTGTAACATATCCTCATAACTCATGGTAGCAAATAAATAACTGTACTTATGAAGACGTAATGTTTTAAGCCATAATTGAACATCTGAAAGAAAAAAATTACAATTAGATACCGATAACTTTAAAAGATTTAATTAATACTGTAAATAAATAAAGACTTATAAAATACAATTTATTATTAAAATCGCATTAAAATTTACCTCTCATGCCACTAGCGAGCGAACGATTCGAAGCATCATCCAAACGGCTTTCGCTACCGCTACTCGCGCAAGAACTCTGTGGACTTAGTGGACCCAAACCAATAATATTGCCTGCACAAATGTGAATAATTTAAACCGTGTAAACGCAATTAATTTATTTGTACATAAAGTAGTAATGAAAATTACTGGTGTGATCTCCAGAAACACTAAAGCTGCGCGGCTTGTGTCTGGATGAAGCGTTCGTGTTATTGGTACGGTCGACAATCTCGAGATGATGCGGCGGGGCTACCGGTGGCGTCAAGCTGTTTGAACGACGTTGACGATTAACGGACGCGGGAAAATGCATGTTAAACATAGTGTTCGGGGTTGTGCTGAACAAGTTGGACTGATCATTGTGTTTCGAAATTCTTTGCCATGGACTTTCCCATCTTAAAAAGATAAATAAATAAAACTTTAGAGGCCTGTATAAAATTTACGATTGCGCGTTATTGCAAGTCGATTCACCTCATTGAGCTATTTGAGTAATCGTCAAAGTTGGTAACGGGCGGTGTACTGCTAATGCGATCTTCCAGAGTGTGCAGCCACTGAGATAAGAGCCGTCTATCTTGGGTGGTTATAGCTGGATGTATCAAAGTGTAGCTTAACAATTGCTGCGTCTTTTCTGCGTACTGTCCCGTGCTCACGCAATGGTTCACCAGTTCCGGTATTGCTACCAGATAGCTCTTTTTGCATTCCACATTCCCGGGCTTGAGCAGAGGCAGATGCGTCAAGAGTTGATTAATCGCAATTTCTGTTGATTCCGACGTCAATGAGTTTATGTAATCTGCGTGATAAGAAGTATATTTTATTATTGGCATTTAAAATATATCAATATGCGTACGATGCGATTGAGCAATGTAATTACTTGGATTGTTGGCGTTTATTTCCTTGGTATCGAGTTCCGCCACTGAGTGCAAAGAGTGTTCTATCGCCTGTGAGAGAAACCTCGCCTGTACCGCGGGTATATTACGTAGCAACGCGTAAAGAACGACCGTCTGTTCGCACTCGTTCCATTGGGAGAACACGCGAGTGAGCTCGCCTACTTGTTCGTCAAAGGGAATACCGGATGACCACTTCATTTTGGATCCTCGAAAAACTTTTCTTCCAAGTAGTGTTCCAATCGCCACCTCAAGCCAAACGCACAGCAGTCGTACTCACAGCCTTTAAGTAGCTGATGAATGCCAGTAATCTGCAGTGATAATAATTACAGCCCTAATATTAGCTTTACTCAACGCTTGTAAAAATCATTTAAAAATAAGATAAGATTTAAGCGTAAATTTCGAAGACAATTTGTACAAATACAGATATTATTTTTTTATTTTACAATCTATGAAATAAAAAAAAAGCCGAATTTTTTAATATCTTTAAAATATTATAATATTACTATTAAATTTAATAATACATAATAATATATTTTCGAAGACATACAAGTTCCAGCTATTTCACAAGAACCGATATACAACTTCTATATGTACAAGTCGCAATCAAATTTGTGTTTTGAAGCTGAATTTATTTTGAGTAGCGAGCAAATTGAGCGTTCATAGCAAATACTTCGTTTTGAAAATAACGGTCAACATAATAAAATTTAATTGCTCGAGTATCATTACTGACTTACATATTGCATTTCGTAAACTAAAATAAAAATGTTACATTAATAATTCATAAAACAGAAACATTACTTTTCCACTTTTTTTCAAATATATATATTTGACTTTTTATTTATTTCTTAGAAGTGAAAAATATTCACGAACGCTATTTAGACGATACGTTTCGACGAACGTTTTGTATTCCGTGAAATGTTTCGGGAATAAACGGAGCATGAACGTTGACGCTGATCCTTCGAACGATTCGAGTCCACAGGCTGTTTTCGCGAAATGTAAATGTAACGTTATCGAAATGACTCCGATACGATTTTGCCTAATCACAATCCCGGATAATTGCGATCATTGGAAAAGTGGGTTCGACTCGCTTTCAACTCTATGCGGACGCGTTCTTTTCGCACGGCGACGCCGGACGTCGTTGCACACGCAATTTCACGGCATTGACGACGAGCGTTCGTTGTCGCGCGACGCATTGTCCGGGAGTCTCGGGGCCACCTCGCCGTCTCTGACTCGTCGAAATTAAGGAACGTGGGCGCGACGCTGGACATAACCTCAAAACCCGCCCGCACACGCCAGTAAGAAAATTCCTTGAGGTCAAGTTTGTTTACCTCGCGCGCGGGAATGCGTGCGTATTTATAGCCTTTCCTGCCGCGATCTGTTCGGCGGTGCAATGGCATCGCGCGCGCGAGACATCGGGCGGGGGGGAGAAGGAGGCGGAAAGAGACGGGCGGCGGAGGTAAGGGGGACGAGCGGCGCTGCACGAGAGGGACAGCCGATAAAATGTCTCCCGTACGTACTTTTTTTCCCCCCCGTCGGAAAGCGTCGGCGTCCCGCCCGGAGAGCAAGCTCCCGCGGCTCTCGCAGAAAACTCGCGTCCTCGGCGACGGTCTTCAGCTCGCCCTTGTCAACGTCGCGCGCGCCGCCGCGCATACACACGTACGCGGACGTGCGTGTCGTGCGTTCGACGTCACAAGTAAAACCAGCGCGCGAGAGAGAAAGAGAGAGAGAGAGAGAGAGTGAGAGAGTGAGAGAAAGAAAGGGGGGAAGAGAAACGGAGGAAAACCGGTAGCGAAGATAGAGAAAGATGCACGGTGATGCGACGTATACACGCTGATGGGGGAGGGAAGGGGAGGGAGGCGGAGGCGAAGAACGAAGAGATGAAAACAAGGGAGGTCGGAAGAGATTTCCCGGCCGGAAGCGCTCTAAAGATATCGAGCCGTTGAACCTCGACGACGCCGCCACGCCACCAGGGACGCGTCGCTCCTCGGCGACGGCGATCCGCCGCTCATTTCAAGCGGCAGCTCGTCGGCGCGCCGACGTCGTCGAGCAGGCACGACCTCTCCTCACCTCCCCTCGTCCTCTTCGCCGCGACTCTTCCCGCAGCCGAGGATTCGGAGAGTGTATTCCAAATAGTTACCGCGAAAGTGGACCGATGTGGGACGACTTCCGGATGGCACGCGCTCCTTCCTCTCCGGTTCGGCGGCAGCGGTGGCGCACAGTTTACAGCATTTTACCTCGGTACCCGAACGGGAGAAGCATCCATCCACCATGCGGCGCGATGGGACTACGTGACCACACTGCTTGGCCGCGGCGATCGCCTGAGATACGTCATCGTCCGCATGGGTGCGCTCGCGGCGCAACGCCGACCGTTGATTGGCTGTACGACCGGCAGGCGGTGGCCGTGTCGACCAATCGCCATGTGTCCGCGGGCGCGGTTCGTTTGTCCGACGGGGTGCGTCGACCGCAACTTTGCTTCGAATGAGCTAGCTCTGCTTATCTCCGCTCTTACAACGATGTGTTAGTTTCGCTATAATTAAATTAATTAAAAAAAAATTAAAGTTAATAAATTTCAAAATTAATCGCAGCAACAAAATGTATCAATAAAGATAAATTAAAGTACAGTTCGACAAATTTTTGTAGAAAATCGAATGTAACAAATAGAAAAACCTGTATTAATCGCGTTGAAATTTATCGGTACGGAAATATCGTTCGTCCTCCGATTATCTGCTAATTGGGCAAACAAATCGACGCAATAGAAAGAATTTTGTCACCAAAACAATTTCTACATCGTCGTTTATCGCGGCCTTATCTCCTGATTTTAAATTCCTTTAAGATTGGATAACGCAATTTTTTTTGTATTTCGGTATATTCGGGCTTTGCGGGACTTATTTACTTATCTATGGTATTAATAACATTATAATATTATTATTATTACATAAAATTTTATAATATAATAATAAACTAATTATAAAGGTATTATATTATTATTAGTAATAATTATTATTATCGTCATTATTATAATATAATAATACATAAAATTATTATATTTATTTCGCATTTCGCATTCATAGCCAAATTTACGCGGCTCTCGTTTCCTTTAGTGTTTATGTTACACGCGACCTTTATTTCATTGGAAAGTGTTCAAAATTCTCAAAACCTGACTTACACACATGATTCCGAAAGCCTTGTTCTTGATCTACCCAACTTGTATGTACCTACCCTGAATCTACGTTTGAAAAATAATTCAATAAAGATTCCACTAATACAGGTTTACTGCCAATATCTTCGCGAAAAGAAGTTAAGATTAAGAATTTCAGGCAGTTCGTAGCTGTCGACAACACAGTGCAAATGCGCACGCTGTAGCTTCTGCCAGGTTTATATTCGAAATGGTATAAAAATAAAGCTGCGTGATCCGTACTGCCATTTACATCTATATTGCACTCGTCGGTACACACTTTCCGCGTTGTATGCGTGCGTATTCACGCTGTCTGAATTTTTATGACAATCATGTTTGCCGAGGTCATTTTATTAACGTACTGTTTAAAAAAATACTAATAATATTTAATGCTTAACGCTGTCGTGAATAAGACTCGACGTAAAATGCGAGGCTGAACCAAAGAGCAACGCAAGTGGCAGAACCTGGCGATAGATTTTTTTTTAACGAAATAGGAACCGTACCATATTCACGAAACTGTCCAACGTTTATCACAATGAATCGGCGTTGTCAATACCTTGCCAGCGTGCAAACAAGTCGAGGCTAACCATCTCTCATGTAATTGACAACGAGAATTAAAAATTAGAATGACCTATACAAAAGTCTTACGTTATAGATTACTTATTGGTGCATTGAACGTTAAATATTGAACATTATTGTTGAACGTTGTGCTCCGTCAAACCGTCACTCTCCGTAACGAGAGCTCGTTCCAGAATAACACGGCCTTCCTTGTAACGTTGCTGTTCGTCCGTAGCAAATTCGTACACCCAGCCGAGCTTGGCGTCGCAGTTTTTACAGCTGACATCTCGAACCATGTGGCGACCCGTCAGCATCACTCTGTCCTGCACCTCGCTGCACACCACACCACAAAATTAAATAATTACTAAATACTTTCGTTCCTTTTTTTTCTTTCATACTTATTTTACTCTCAACATATTAAATTAATAAACGAAGAATTGAGGCGAGTAAAGACAAAGAAAGACTGGTCAGGAATGCAATTTTCGTGACGTTAAAGTTTAAAGACTTGAAACAGACACAAACTACTTGCGCGAGCTTCTCAGAAAAAGCTCCTTCGCTGAAAGCTTATTTGTCTCATACGTCGACACAGTTTTGGACAATAAAGGAAAGGGCTGGTAGGGCGCACCTGTAGTTCAGGTTGACGACTTTGTTGAAGAGAAAGGCACGTCCCGTAGCACCAGTGAAGCGTGTGCTCACGAGCTGTGACCTGTTGGTGAGATTGGTGTCGCAGGAGGCACAGGAGAACAGCCGACTGCCGCCGATGTGCTCGAGGAATATCACTCCCATTTCGAGGGCCAGCTGCCAGGACGACCTGGTCTCTGGGCTCGGTCCGCGATCAAACGGCGTCGATCTGCTGCAAGAAGGATCAACACGTCGCGAAAAACGGGAGTAGCACAACTGTCAATGCCACCATACTGCTCTCTTGTTCACAGTTGCTGCTTGTGGTCGCGCGTGCCTGCCGAATGTATACCAACAGTCCACGCTGGTGTGAGAACGATGTGTTTTTATGGTGAGCCGCGGGACATCGGAACGTTTAGAAGCGCGACCGCTGTAACGCGAACTTGTTTTTTGTAGGCGAACTGACTGCACTAGTTCAGAGGCCATCTCTTTCTTACCACCGCGCTATAGGATGTTAACCTCTCTAAACTAGTGCGGCAAGTTCGGCTGAAAGGTACAGAGCTAGTCAGCTACAGTCTGTGGGGGTCTCTCTCTGGCAACAGTCGATCCACGTTGAGGTGACGAAAGTGAGGTTATGAATCTGTATCACCGTGTAAAATTAATGTTCTAAGACGAGTGCAGGTAATGTCGTCGTATAATGTGTCTTTCTAAACAAAGAAAAACTTACAGTTTTAATATCTTTCAGATAAAGTTACTAAGATATCGAAACAATTGATCCTGAATGTACGAGCATTGGCTCGCAACCTGACAAGTGCCTTGGATTTACCGGCAGTAAAATTGAAATTAAAAATCAGGTAGAAGTAATGGTCTTTTTTTTTCGATAAAATAGAACGTTATCTAATGCTCCTTTTAACTCCCACATGACGATATCAAGTCCAGTCGCTTTTAAGACTTTTAATGTTTATAACAGTCTGACTTGTATTTGCATTTTATATGCATTTAAATACTTAATGCAAGACAGTAATATTAGAAAACAATCACACACAATGATTAACAATATATAAAGTATTATAAATAATATAAGTATAAATTAAATATTAAAAATAATAAAAATTAGATGTACATAGCTAACACATATTGCAATAACATCGGGATGTTGTAATAATATTAATAAAAATTGCTGTAATACTTTTGACAGTTAATAAGTTTTTGATAAATTGTGTTTAACTGTGTACGTTTTTTCCTGTTAATAAAATAAGTATACAAGTAATTAAATGTAATTAATATTAGCACATAATATTTTATCTATATATTTCGTAACTTATTAAAGTGATATTTTATTATTGTTTTATTAACAGAATTGAGAATGTGCGAAATTCACACATAAGTGGATATTACATCAAAATATCATATCTTTATTATTCATATATAAATGTAGTATATAATATGTACATGTATATAGACTCATGTAAATTATACATTCCTTTTAAAGCTAGATACATAGATGTTTTGTGCAGTAAAATTCGAAACGTTCTCCCCCTGATTTCGTTTAAAATGTCGTCCGATCTTTATACATTGGCAACTAAGCCCGATTGTAAAATCCTTGCAGCGGGTTTCGCACCGCGATAGGTACAAATGTAAAGCCAAAACGCGGTCAGAAAAGCGAAACGAATCGAAAATATATTGTTGGTCGGTTATTTAGTTACTATATTCATATCTCGTCAAGGCACATTTGAAATATAATCAGTTCATTCCTTTTTTTTCAAACTACGGAGAAACTCATTAACGTCGTAACGTCACACTCTTCCCCACTCGTTTCACAAAATTAAATCGTCGATAAAAATTAGTTTTATATATACACGTGTAAAAAAAGAAGAAAAAAAAACAATAAACGACAAATAGAGAATTGTATACACGTCATAGAGAGAAGGTAAAAGTATAAGAGAAAAAGAAAAAAAAAAATTAGAAAAATATAAAATATTAAAAACACTTTTTTTTAGCCGAAATCACAGACAAGTCTCTTACTTTCTCAAACAGAGCACAAAGTCGCATCCTATGATCTTAACACTAAAAATACATACATACATACATACGTACATATATGTATATATGTATATATAGTTGATATAAATATTATAAATATACATTCACATATGCAGGTAGTCTTATCACTCTATCGCATCCATACACGAATACACGCGCGTTTTACACAAAGATAGCTGTCTAAACACGCATTCGCCTACATATCCGAAAATCTAGAAACATTTAAGAGGCGGATCACCATTTCTGCGAGCTAAAAAGACTCCTCACTCCCGAAACGACAATCTGTCCTTAAACTTACGCGTATGTCACCGTGTATGCACGCATAACATATAAACAATGGTCGCACATATATCCACATTTTGATTAAACCCCTTTTTGATACTCGGACCATATCGCAAATGATACTCCACATCTCGTGTCTGTATATAATACTGCACCTATACCTATGTACATCGAATGCCGAGAATATTAAAATAAAAATTGTAGAAATAAAATGTATTCTCGTTCGCTGCACGCTTGTGGAGACGATGAGGATAGATCCCTCCCAAAAAGTTACACCGTTGTTACATTTCGCGCCTAATGGAACTCGGTCCAAACCGTGCGCTAATTTGCACAGGCGGTCTCGTATCAACAGAAAGGCAGGTAATCGAGATAAATCAGATGCGCGTAAATCTCCCGTAAAAAAATAGAATGTACAAACTCCTGCGCGGATCCGCATCCTGCTTCCACTCATTTAATTCAATTTATCATTGTATAGTCGTAGACGTCACAGCTTCGCGTTATCTAATCAGATTTATTGTTGGCATTATTAGATTCATAGAAGTTCTTTGACGATTTTTAACGAGGAATAGATGAAAGATTGAACAATTAAGAATAACCGTCGTGATTACCGAAACTTATTAACACACGATATCAATAACTTCAATATTAAAATAATTAATTACGCTAAGTAACTTAACGGATTTATGTACACAGCTAGCGGAAACATAAATAAAACAGAATTGCTCCAAACCATAATTAGAAAATGACTTTTCGCGAAGTAAACTTTAAAAGAAAAAAAAAAGATATCCTTTACCTTTCTATTCTTTTCGATAAAACTATTATTCCATAAAAAAAATATGTCCCTCGCATACTGAATAATGGAATAATCTATATTAAATAGCAGTCATAATATTAATATCTGTAATAGTAAAGATTAACAATAAAGGTATTAACAATAATTATTATATTACCGATACTGCAGCAGTATCGTTTATAACAGCACTTGAAGAAGTATGTTTTAATAGTTCCGGTGATAGGAAATTGCGTGGAAAAAACTTAATAAAGTTTTGGTTTTTGTAGTGCGACCCTTTCATTCGGTTTAAGCGTTATTTTTGGTAAGTTTTGTTCTATTGGCGGCAACCGTTGCAAGACACGCTAGAGCTTCAAGATCTGGAGACGCGCACCAAGCTGTTGTGTAAAACATTAATTAAAGTTCACATTATACAAACAAATTTAATAAAAGCGTAAAAATTTTAAGTATTAAAGCACAATTTTTTTAACGAAACAGATAAATGAATAAATAATATTCAAAAATATTATTTTTTTGGAAACATCAAAGTTTTTATTCGTAAAATCTCAAAAACTATTAAAAAATGCACCTCTGTATATATGTATAATAAAATTATTAAATCGAATTAAAAGTGTGTATTATCACACACTTTAGGTTAAAAAAGATCGCAAATAACTTACATTTATTTTGTTCTTGATCCTCAGAGTGCTTGGTGGAATTTATTGCCGCGGCATTCCGCGTGATGCTTTGCTTTCGCGCTTTCCGTTTCTGGCTTCCGACAAGATGGGTTTTCTCTGACTCCTCGTAACCCTCATTTGTTGCACTGACTCTTTCGGTCTGACTGCTTGTCTGGTTACCAGAAGATGAATTCTGATGCTTTTTGTTAGCTGAAGAATTGAATTTTTGCAAGATTTTCTTTTTCTTCGTGCGTTGTTGTTTTTTCTTTTCTTGAAATTCCTCTAAACTCAAAGACGGTAATGCCTCGATCTTTTTTTCTAAATTAAAATCTCTATAAAAATATATATAATACACTAAATAAAATATTATTGATGGCATATTAAAATATAATGCAGTTTATACTTAATGTACAAATAAAATAGAATTTTTTTAAATATATATATATAATTGAAAATAAAAGTGTAAATAACGTACTCGGCTCGAAATCTTTTACGGGCTGTCCAAGGTCCATAATCTACTTCATCCTCGGCACCTTCAGTTTCTGTATCTTCAGGCTTAGAAGCTTCCATTTTTCCTTCAGCACTGAATACATTGTAAAAATATTTTTATGTAAAAACACTTAACGTATTTCAAAAGAATTGAAAGTATATGTTAATCTTTTACCTCTCTACAAGATGTTCTAAATCTCCACGAGAACTGTTTCCTCCTTCACTGCTCAAGGAATCTGTTTTCTCACTAATGTTTGATGAAATTGAGTTTCTTCTTTCGTTCGTACGTTCGTCGTTTCTAGAATATCAAGAGATACATTTGTTTTACGTTATAGATAAGAACCTAAATCCTAGAATAAAAGAATGAGATATACAATCAGCTCGAGATAAAAGTTTTAATTACCTACCCATGGCTTCCGGTTATTCGTCTTCGTTTGTTTTGCTGGCCCGAAGGTCCGATGTTCTGCTCGGCAAGGAATTTCTGGTATCGTAAACCCTTACATGTCCTTTCACTTCGAAAGCTTTCTTCCGGCTGTGTTATAAAGGAATTTAGTGTATGCTTTTCATCTTCTATGATCTAAAAAACATATTAAAAATTAATTACATATCTACGTAACTATAAATTTATATTTTTATAAGCGGCAAGATCCTCACAGTTTCGTGCTGTTCATTATTATTTGATTCAGCCCTTTTCCTTTTCTTATCGCCAAACAGATCTGTCTTGCAGTCCCTCTTCTGATCACTTTGGTACGGTGATTCTGTATATCTCTTTTTAGGTGGTTTCGGTGGGACAGACTCGCATTCCGGGACACCATTAACCGCCTGTTCCTCAGACGTCTCTGACTTTTGGGGAGTAAAGAGAGAGCTGAGCCCACCAATCTGCGATTCATCCGCTAGCTTGCCCGGCTGAATCGACTGCCCGTCCCGTCGATCTGATTTTGTACAATCGGAAGACTCGTATTCAGATTTGACACTATCTGTAGACTGCGCACTGCCGCTCGATTCCTGCTTCTTATTCGTAGGCCTAGTGTTTAAAGTACGTAGCGGAGGCGCTGGTAATTTGTACCACTTGAAGTCAGGATTTGCGTTTAGAAATGCATCCTTGTACTGAAAGAGAAATTTATTTTTAACACGGTACGGTATACTTTATTTCATTAGCTTTCACCATTATTCTTACTTCCTGTGCAAGATTCGTGTAGGAACGTTTCTGATCGGGATGAAGAGTCGCCCACCATTCACCCAAGACCCTGGTGACGGCTCGATTTTCCAAGTGTGGAAACCCAGATCGCACTGAACCTCGATGCCTCTTGCAGAAAATCAGAAATGCATTCATAGGACGTCTTGCATGATGGGCTGGTTCTCTGGTTTCACGCGATTCCTGTTTATTCACACAATAATCTATGTCATTATGTTTAATAGACAAATACATAAAGTACGTAATGAAAGTAATATAACTATTACATATAACGTAATTAAATTAAAGTAATAACTAATTTACATTATTTGCATTTATATATGTACATTACATCACTTGATTTAAATGGGTGTGGTTTACCCACATACATCTACAGTTTGTGTCTTTAATAAGGTCATTACATTGAACATACAAAAATTATTCAAGACAATAGCTCACAGATAAGATCCACGTATTTCACAATAATCGTTCAATAAAAAAAAAAAAATCGTTCCAAAATTTCTAAACTATCTATCCCTTTGCATAGACTATTAAATAAAATACTAAATAAATAAAAAAAAATAGAGATGTTAGAAAATAAATCCCGACCATGTTCGACAAGAATTTCACGGGGGAACGACAGACGAGTCTTCACAACACGATTTATCTTTGTCGCCTTCGATCACGACGGAATATTTATGTCACACAAAACGTATTCGGAAATTTTTGTCGGCCAGCGGCTCGCGGTACTCTAAACGCGATCGCGAACCAGGATATTGACGGTAACACGTTCGACAAGTCCCGGCGGGCAACAAAAATGCGCCGTTCCCACTCCCCCCAGTTGCATTAGGAAATATCTGCGAATGTGTATCGTCAAGTTTTGCATCACGGCCGTAAAGGCAAGCCGTGCTGGCGAAGCCTTAAAGCGACGCGCGGCCTGTCAGTATCTCGGCTCGCATATCCGTCCGATTAAACCTCCGTGCGCGACATTGATCTACATCCCAGCCGATTTGGTCGGATCGGCTCGGGCGAGAAGAACGAAAAGGAGAGAGCCCCCCGTGGCTGGCTCGGCCGCGATCGGCCGAAAATAAACGAGAAAGTTTTTCCGTCCGCGCGGAGACAGCAGGAAGGCGAGGGCAGCCCGCGGTCCTGTTGCGCACAAAATGGATCATATGTTGCCGCGAGCGGCAACATATGTCTCGGCGGGGCGACGCATTGTCGACGTGAATGGAAGCGCGAGATTTCTTGTCGCCAGCCGCGAACCGGAGAGCCCCGCGAGCCCGTTCCTACGCCGCCTTCCTTCGTGCAAATCACGCCGTGCGCCGCCGCTGCTCGTTCCGCGATGACACGCGTTTCGTGACAGGGAGCACGGCAATTAAACGTCGTATGGCTCGCAACCGCGCCGATCGATTCGCCTGGACGGCCCCGTGAAGCTGCGAAGGTGGCCCGTCCGTCTGCCGAGGGTGTGCAGCTGCACGGCGAGGCCAGTCAAACGCGTCCCGGAACGATCGAACGGGAATTCCGGCGAGGAAAGGAGGACCCCCCCGTGCGAACGGCGGAAAGTGAATCGCAGGCCCTTCGCCGTTCGTCAATAATCCTACTCGTCAGCCTAACACTTTTGACAGATCCTCTAATAAAATAATCGTCGCATATGCTGGGCTTGCTGTCGGGAATCGCGCCCAGGGAAAAAAGAAAAAAAATATTACGTTCCTTTTTTTCGTAGCGTATCATCAGCGGGGATTTCCCGTGGGACGAAGAAAGCCAAAGAAAGGAAGGAAGGAAAGGGAGACGGGAACGACGGGGAATCGAGCGGTTACTGTCACGCGCCGAAAAGGCTATTCTCGCGAATCGTCTCGATTGCACTGTCGGCGAGGGTCTCGGGTCGACGAGGAAACGGGAGCGCGATTGCGGTCGCGCTCCCGGAAACGCAACCACACTCACGTCGCCGTCGCGCTCTTGGCCGCGCATCTCGGGGACACGATCGCGACGTCGTATCGCTGCTGCACGTCTCGCACTGACAGCTGCTGACGGATGTAAATACTGCGGGGCCGATTGCGCGATCTTTGAATAAAGACGCGCGATTGTCCAGGAATGCGAGCGCGGAAGTGGGAGCGGTAGGGGGGGGAGGAGGGCGGGCGGTGTCCCTCGGGACTCCACCGTCGTTTCTCGGCCGTGTCAACGGCGCCGTCCGTCGCCGATCTTCTTCGCGTCGTACGGCCCCGTCGATATCGCGAGCGACGTCGTTGCCGTCGCCTTCGTCACGGCCAGCGGGGGAAAGGAGGATGGGGCAACTTGGAACCCGCAACTTTTGACACAAAAGCGACGCGCCGCGCGCGCGCATCTTGCGTCCCGTGGGATCGAGAACGCGCGTGCCGTTTTCGCCGGCGGAATAGGCCCCGCACCGTGCGGCCGACCGCTCACCTTGCGCTGTTGCTCGTTGGCAGCCATTGCTGATTTCACTTGACAATTCACTCAGCGGCGCATGATACGGACACGACAGGGAGCAGATAAAGGCCCGTTCCACACTGGCCGCCCGCCGTCCGTCTCCGTCGTGCTCGACTCGCTCGCTCACCAACGCCGTCCTTCTCGCACCTTGCACGAGCGCGGGGGCCCCCCCTCCCCGCTGCCTCTGCTTCCCACGACGCACACGCTTGACACACGGGTCGCAACTCGGCCCACGTGAGAGAAAATTCTCGTAGGATACGCCGTGACGTCCGTTCTGCTCGCTCTGCGTCTTTCTCTTTCTCTCTTTATCTCTTCTCCGCTCCGCGATTCCCTCTACCTTCTCCGCCGACCTGGAAACAAAAAAGACACCCAGGCGGATTTTCGCCGACTGGCTCTTGAATGAAACGTCGCGCGGCCGTCGGCACCGCGGCCGCGTCTCGCCCCGAGGAACTCACCTGCCCGTCGCTTCGTTTTCACCGCGTGCTCAAACGCGAGCGATCGCCCAGTATTCACCCTCGCCGTCGACATTTCCGATTTCGAACGTCGATTGTCGCGCAGCTTCAAATCGCCGCGCGCGCCTACGCTCGCGAAAGTTTCTAACCGCGGCGGGCACTGTTCACGCGGAAGTTCCTAGGCGGCGCAACGAGAACAGCTGATCGGCCATGCGCGGCGTTGATGCAACAGCTGTCGCTGGGATGACCGTCCAAATTAGAGCCGCCGCCGTTATTCGCCCGACTCCCCCGGTAAATTTAGTCGCGCGAGGGGAGAGAGGAGGAGAAGCGACGAGGAAGGGGGGAGGGGGAGCAATGAGCAAGCAAATGAATCACTTTTCGGATCGCTCTTCGAGAAAAAGTCAAGCGCGAGGAGCAAAATGTTGACTCTGTGGTAGGTGTTATCTATTACTTTGTCTCTTTCTACTAAAATATGTATCGCGCTATCTGCGGCCCGATATGCCGGATAGGTCCGAGAACAAGCAAGGGGAAATTGGCTTCGGGCAAAACAGATTAGACTCGAACGAGCTTTAATTACGTCGACACGAGGCGCGATGAGTAGATCGATAATATTGTGTGACGAAAGAATCGCGTGCATGTATGTATGTACGTATACAATATACACACATGTATACATGCGTATATGCGTGTACGTACGCACGTTACGCGTGCACGCGTCGTACGCGTTTCTATTGTCTCGGGATAAAGAGCAAGGTTCGAGATTAACGGAGGTCGGCCGTCACCGTGAAAACCGTGAGCTCGACGTCGTGAGCACGCTGGCCGCAATGTTTAAAAATAAATTGTTAAAAATATGCCGTTCACAAAAAAGATTTTCGTGCGCCTCTTAACGTAGGTCAACGATAACAATAACAACGATAGCGAGCGAGAAGACGATCGGCGGCGCGACCCGTTTTCTCTCGCGTGAATATTTTCTCTACCCCGTTTCCTTCTCGTTAAAGAAACAACGCGGCGAATTCATCCCAAGACCCCTTACTTGCGGTCTCTGGATTCCCAACTTTCGAGTTTGCGTCGCGCTCTGATGATATCACGATTGCGCACATATCGTAATAAAAAAAAAAAAGGCCCCCGATAATCACGCGAGTAAAACTGCAACTTCGCGAACTATTCCAGAGCGAATTAATGCTCCGGTAAACATATCGAAATGTTCGTTTTTACGTTGCGCTTATTTTTTTTTTATATAACGCAACGCGCGGCCGTGAAATGCGTTTTCCTCTTCTTGGACATCTTCACTCGAGCGTGCGTTATAATTCTGTTCGTACGTGTTTACATTCTGTTTACCACGTACGTGTAGATAGCGAGAATTTTACGCCAACATTCAAGCGTGTTTCCACTTGCACCGATTAAGCTCGCCTGATTGTCATTAATGATAATGCGCTATATTTACGGTTAACTGCATATACTTCCATTGTTAATAATATTTACTCGCCGTAATTTTAATAAACGGCAGTTGCATCCGTTCTACTTTGGAGTATGATAAAAATTCGCATGCACGTATAAAAATAACTTTCCGGCGAAGCGACAAGTAATTTAGAAAAAAAGAAAAACAAAATGTCTGAACGCTTGAGAAATAAAGTTTTTGTTACATTATTTTTGCTTCGTAATGTCTAATATTATTAGCTGTGAGGAAGTGTTTATCAAAGGATTGTTTAAATTGTTGTACAATCGACAGCGAGTAAAGTAGAAACACGTTTTAACGAAGTATGCTTCGAAGTAAGTCGCTCGCTTCTGTACGTGGCGCCTCTCGTGAAATGACTTGCAATGATTTGGAAGCTAAATCAATTTTACAGGTTTGAAAAGCAACGAGTGAAGCTCGTGTGATCTTAATAAATATTAGGAGCATTGAGATTTTATCTAATTAATGTATTAATTTGGGAAATTTGAACATTATTGCAATCTACTACTGTTACTATCGTTACAATTATTATTATCTATTTTTATACATTGTAATAAAATTAATTATTATTTTTACAATTTGTTGCTGCTAAATAATTCCTCAAAGTTTTTGATTGGATTAGATTCGCAGTAAAGTTCATGTTTCCCTCACAATATTGCAAAATTTAATTTACGTGTAACCTTTTGTGCAATGTTTACGCACTTTTTTTTTTTTTGCACGATGTAAACTCATATAAAAGTCAATTTTTGCCAGCCGTTGTTTCATAGCGATCGTCAAGCGCTATGATTTGCATGCCTTTGATCCGATCGAATGATTTTTCG
The DNA here is from genome assembly GCF_019399895.1 of Cardiocondyla obscurior. Lineage (NCBI taxonomy): Eukaryota > Metazoa > Arthropoda > Insecta > Hymenoptera > Formicidae > Cardiocondyla > Cardiocondyla obscurior. The sequence goes on from NC_091867.1 coordinate 10,046,151, forward strand.
GCTTTCCGAACGATACAAAGTTCTTTTACGCTATCGAACTTCTCTAAGTTTGCTCGAAGGTGATTGCACGATTTTATTGTCGTTCTAAATAAAAGTATTTCGCTTCTTCTATATTATATTTTCCAACAAGCTGATCTCGCAATATGTATCTGACAACTTCTCTGTTGGATTTGTCGTATCTAGTACGGCTTTACGACCTAACTCGCTTTAACTTGCTTACGAAGTAGCAGACTTTTAGTTCGTCTAATCATTTGGGAAGACGTCGTCTTAAGGCGGGCACGATGACGGGCCAAAATCCTTTCCCTCGATTAGATTAGTCTTTATTTGCGATACGACGTAGGACCCCGGGAGACGGGGAACGGCGCCGAAGGAGATTTCGGATCGAAAGTTCACAGGGCACCGTCACACGGTTGTCCTATGTGCGAACAACAATGCTATAACTCATTTACGCTTCTTTGATTGGCTTAAGACACGCGGCGACCTTCCCCTTTTTTTGATTTACGAACACGTCTCGTCCGTCTCATTACCAGTCGCCGGCCAGCCTCTTCTGGGATTTGTCTGCCACGGGGAAAATAGAGTTTGGCCTCGATAACCAAATTGCAATTTCACTCATGGGATATATACGGTATCCAAGATTTCTCCGCAGCCAGTCGGGGACCGGGGGGGCACCGTTTCTGAACGGGGACTCTGATAAAATAGGACAGCAGTTGAATTAAACATTTCACACTTGGAAATCTGCAGAAATTAAACTTGAAAAACTTGGAAATAGATAAGAATATCTTAACTCACCCTTTAACTGTAAATAAATTATTCTTCATTTTGGAAAAGTTCCCAAGTAATTCCCGGAATTCCAACTTTAGGCGGGGCCTCAGTTATGCGCATATTTAAGGAATAAAAAGAAAATAATAATAAAAAATCGTCCCTTGCGGTTGAATTTTTCTTAAGGCGAAGAATTCGCCTTCGAGCTCGTCCTCCTGTATGTGAAAAGAAGCGTACGGTGAAACTGGGATACCCAGTATATGCGGGAAAATATAGTTTGGGATGAGGGACAAAAGGCATGATAAATTATAATCATGACTTTGTCAGATTTCCCGGGAGAAGTTAGCCGTAAAAAGTGATTTTGTCGTTCCACGTGAACATTTTCTCTCTCATTTCGCGAGTAATTCGATCTCGGAGAGAAGGGCACGGTAAAACTTTTCTTAGGCAATCGAAAATATCTTCATATACGCCTTTTTTCACGTTACAAATTGAAATGCCGAGTTTAACTTTGTACGTACATTAAAGTCCCTTTGTTGCAACCGGGACTTGTTTACGTGATTTCATTTTCAACAGTCGCGTACCCTTCTCATACGCCACGGAGAGAAATACAGGCACTAAGCTTGCGGAAATTAATTATGTACGTTTATTAAGAGTAGCATAGAGAGCAGCTGGACGCTTTGCTACTCGCAGTAATACTTGCAAAATGTTTGCATGCCCCGGGCAAATAAAAAAGTATACTCACGGAAAAAGAAATAATTTAGATCGTTTGGCTCATTTCCAAATATACCGAAAATTAATCTCCTCCCTTGACAGTTGAAATAAATAGGTACAAAGGAAGTTGAGCCGAGCTTAACCGCAGATAGCACAAAACGTTCTCGTGACATCTCAGTATATTCTAAAACATGTGGAGAATATTTCATATTATTATTAATATAAATAATAGAAATACATCTTACTTAACATAATTATTTCCAGTTGCATTGAACATTTTAACTGCCTGATACGACTATTTCCAATTGTATTAAACATTTCACTAACTATTATACTCGTGATTGATTTAATAATAACGAGACTATGTGTTGCATTGTTACGCATATGTTAATTATAATATTTTATGCTTTACTATAATATAGATTAATCCACATCAGTAGAACTGGTTCTGAATCCAAGCACAGCTATTATTCGCATATATTGCACTTTGTACTCTCAAGAATCGCGTTAGAGATATTCAAATTAGTATATCATCAAATAATTTAATGAAATCTCGTAGAGATTTCAATGGAAACGGTGCCTGTCATGTTTCTGACAATCATCAGATTTAATTAAAAGCGACCTTTACACAGTACTTAATAATTTGATCCTAACACTTGCTAAAATAATTAATTTCAATTAATTTTAATTATTCAATTAAAATTTTACGACGATATTAAACTTTAACACTCAATTAAATTGCGATTTACACGGTCAATGATTCGATTATGTGAATATTAGCGCTTTGGATTCTTTTTATAACACATTAATTAATTATAACGTGGTTCAAACGTTTGTTCCAGTCAGCTTTTTATTTTATTTTATTTTAATTTAACTTCAACTGTCCCTGAAAATATGATAGTCCTTTATTATTATTTATTACATAATTTATGCAGTAACAGAAGTAATTTGCGAATATCTCCATTTGTAAATTTCAAACTTATTTCACGAATTAAAAATACACAGCGGATACTTACAAGATCTGTATCGTCGATGGAATTTCATTACTCGATGTGAAGTTTGAATATGAATTACAAATCGCCCCAAGCGGGCTTTGCAATTTCCCGTCTCCGCGCTACTTTTGCTCCCTCGAGGAGAAATGCGGTTTCGCGCGACGCGGAAGCAGCCGCTACCACGGCACAATCAGGCGGAGATTTCGTGTTAATCGCCCTCAACAGCCAACTCCATAAACTAATAACGTCATTCTAAACCACCAGGCACAAGCGAGCGCGCTCTTCGTACTTATCTCGAGGGTGGCGGGGCTTTCACAGGCGAAGTGATGCATTCGCATCGGGAATGCGCCTCGACGTCGCGTCGGCATAACGTTCGTTTTGTCACATTTCTCACGGGTTCCCTCGAAGAGAAAGCAACGTCTTCCCCCTCGAATTTAATCGTCATCACTCGTAACTTGGTTTTCACTCCGCACACGTCGTTTACTCTCCCTTGATCTGCGTTTAAAAATATTAATAAAATAAGACAAATTTATTGCAGCAATTTTAAGCAAAGTACTAGGAACGTACATACCTCACGTAGCATTTAAATCACTTTTTAATCTTTTAAATAAAATATATTGTACAATTATACGTTAATTACATTCCGATCTTTGAGGTTATTACGTGATATACGAACATATGACGAACATTTGTGTCCACAGTTATTATAACGCTTGCGAGAACTTGAAGTGAATATTAAAATATATTATTCGGTGCTTACAAGTGTTTTGTAACGTGTTCAATTGTTTACAGGTAAATAAATAACGTTGCGAGCCTCGCATTCCACACTTTACTCCGCTCCGCCAGATTGCGTTACCATGTAAAGCGGCAGCCATAATAATAGCGATGGAAGATGGGGACCGCAAAGGAGTGGGAGCTGCGCAGTGCGTTAACGCCGTTGACTGTATTGCGCAACTGCGGATCTGCAGCAGTTAGTCGGGTCACGTAGAGCATACGGGTCGGATGTCCTGCCGTTCGGAGCGCCGAAAGATGGTTAATATCACTGACCACAGCTAACGATTGACCAATTCACTGTTCCTTATCGTTTTATCGCTGACGATCTTTGCGGGCTGACCATTCACGGAGGAATCATTCACGTAAAATACGTATAAATCACGGTCTTAATTTCGCAGTACTCGCGCACCATATTTGTTCGTCTTTTTACTACGTTGATCACTTTCGTCGTAAATTATAGAAGTCTCTCGTCGTAATTATGAGTCGGGCGCGGCGAGTAAGCCGGGGATTTATTTGATCAATTATTTTCTTTCACCAAACTTCGGAAATCCGGAACGGCAGGAGGCTCTCGTTGCCGATATTAATATGAGAACGAATCGCAACCGCGGCTCGTCGGCCGTGTCGTGTTGTAATCGTGCGAAGACTTTGATCCGCAAGTTTTGTGAACGCGAGTGCCGTTCTGAATTGCGCGATTTATTCCGGGTAACGGTTCGCTTTCGCGATTAACTTTACTAAGGTCACCGCGATCGCGCGCGTTTCGCGAGTGACCAGAGACGCGGATGGACGATTGGATGGACGATGGACTCATCCCGATGACTCATCCCGATGCCCAGGCATTCTGAGAGGAGGCGGAGGTCTAGGAGAGACATCGTGCTGCGTCGGAGTCAACGTTGCGGTGAGTAGTACTTTAAGTAACGGGTATTTAATTGTGTGATCGAGATAGGCGTGGAGCTATGTTATCACCTTGACGCGCTAGGTCACCGGTCGCGTTCGCAGTCACGTAGGCCGGTGCGCAGCAAACGTAATGATTATCTAATGCGAAGATCTCGCACGGTAGATAAAAAGGATATTCGCGTTTAATATAATCGACGTAGGAGTGTCAGTGGTGGGCCTTGGCGATGCTCTCGCGGTCAGGAACATGGGAGGAGGGTGCGGGCAGGGGCGCGGGCGCGGGTAGGAGCACGAGGGGGGTACGGGAAAGGGGGAAGGTACCGGGGATCGCGCGATCAAGATGGCTGACGATCACGGGATGTTCGAGTGCACTTGGAGTCGGTCGTGGAGCCACGTCATCATCTAGACGCGCACTAGGTCACCGGTTCGCAGCAAACGTAATGATTATCCGACGCGAAGATCTCGCACGGTAGATAGAAAAGATATTCGCGTTTAATATAATCGACGTAGGAGTGTCAGTGGTGGGCCTTGGCGATGCTCTCGCGGTCAGGAACATGGGAGGAGGGTGCGGGCAGGGACGCGGGCGCGGGTAGGAGCACGAGAGGGGTACGGAGCAAGGGGAGGGTAACGGGGATCGCGCGAACAAGATGGCTGACGATCACGAGATATTCGAGCACGCTTGGTGTCGGTAGAGGAGCACGTCATCACCTTTACGCGCGCTAGGTCACCGGTCGTGTTCGCAATCACTGTAGATCGGTACGCAACAAAAATAAGGATTATCCGACGCTATAATCTCGCACGGTAGATAGAAAATAACATCCAGATAACGTTATACCATACTAACGAAGTGAAAACTAATTCTGTTTCAGATTGTGATCCAATGAACTGAGTGTACTTTCGCCGGGGCTTTCCGTACGAAAGGATCGTCGTTTTCTCGCGAGTACCGTCCACTGTCGCGCGTTAATTTTTGATCGAATTAACTTCTCAATTATTCCTCGGGAGTTTTACAAACGCGAGTGCCGTCCAAAGTTGCGCGGTAGATTACAATTAATAATTAGCTTTCGCGATTAAATTCACCCGGTCGCGGCTTTCGCGAGTGACCAGTGCCTTGGAAGGACTACTCTGCTCGACATCGCAATATTCTGAGAGGAGGAGGAGGCTCAGGAAGGGCATCGGGCTTCAGCGGAGCAACGGCCAGGTAAATATCAGTTCTTTTTTTTCCATAAAATTAATATATTATCATTATTTCTTTCAACGGTGAATATATTTTTTATATATCTCTCTACAATTTAATATTTCTTTTTGTTACAGGATCATCGATGCTCCACGTAACTCCGCTGCTGCGCATCTACCGGTGAGTCACATTTTTTTGTATAATACATTTTCAGGGTTATCATCAATTGTACAGACGGTACAATCAATCGATAATAAAATAATAAATTAATTGTGAAACTAAAATAACGTAGTACACGATAAAATAATAAGGTAGGGTCCGTATTTCGTTTAAAATAGAAAATACGAGGACTTTGAGACGTGCTCGTAGAATCTTTTTACCTCCGGGTCGTATAAAGGAAGCGATTTGACTCGGAATTACAAGAGTAAATTTATTTGAAAGTCTCTTTGACAAAACTGTGCCTCGGTCGCGAATCGAACCCCGGAAATATTCTGTTTGCCCGTTTTGCTACGGCGTAAACATTTTCCCAATTTTAACAGCGGAGATTGGCGTTTATTCATACACAGTTATATTCACGGAAGCCTTCGGGCTGAGGGTTCCGTGGACGATTAAAATCAGGCTAGCTTTTAAATGTTAAATAATAAAATAGACAATTTCGTATTCCTTGTGCTTCCATATTCCTCTTTAAAATCGGATAGCTAATTTTCGGCGGTGGATGCGTTTTTCTTTTATTATCGTAATCCCAACAAATCTTCGCAAATACACACGTGTAGGCTCCACTTTTTAGTCAACTCAGCTGCGTAGGAATAATTTAGTAAAATAAAATAATTATTTAATAAATCATTCTCGTCTGTTCAACGTAATAAACTCGCTTAGATGCGCGCAAGACGAAATAATTACGTTTTTTCCTTTCATTATCGTAATCCCAACAAATCTTCGCAAATACACACGTGTAGGCTCCACTTTTGAGTCAACTCAGCTGTGTAGGAATAATTCAGTAAAATAAAATAATTATTTAATAAATCAGTCTCACCTATTCAATGTATCAAACTCGCTTAGACGCGCGCAAGACGAAATAATTACGTTTTTTCCTTTCATTATCGTAATCCCAACAAATCTTCGCAAATACACACGTGTAGGTTCCACTTTTGAGTCAACTCAGCTGTGTAGGAATAATTCAGTAAAATAAAATAATTATTTAATAAATCATTCTCACCTGTTCAACGTAATAAACTCGCTTAGACGCGCGCAAGACGAAATAATTACCGCGCCGTTTATTATTTTCGTTCCTTTGATATCCGCGCGCTTTTGCAGAAACGTTTTGTGTTTTGGGTGGGAATCGAATTTAATTTGCCGCACGCACCGTTGAACTCGGAGAGTGCAAAAGAGCGTGCTTCTGATACTATTCTCTTGACCAGCAGCGAACCATTACGAACGAATGCGCGCGCGATCGGAAAACTATTTTACCGCTTTGAAACGTACCGTGAACCTTGTTTCTTTTTCGTTTCTTCGTGCCGCGAGGAACTGCTTTTTTATTTCTGCGAAATCCGGCTCGCTACATGTACATCTTAACGAGCGTACTAATTAGTTTCGTGATCAGGTTATACGGTTATTATCATTCGCGATGCATCACGTATTTCGGTGTCGCGATCATATAAGCGTTGCTTCGGACCCCACCGGTCAGATCACTCGGGTAGGTTTAGGATAAAATTTGTATTAATTAATTCGTGGTGTCCGTTTTATCACCCTGAAAACAAAATTTTGTTAAATAAACTAAGCCTTTCACCTAAACCCAGATTTAGTAAATTCAACAAATTATTTAATAAACCGAAGTAAATTGTGGTTTACGCGGACAACAATTTACTTCGGTTTATTAAATAATTTGTTGGATTAATTAAATCTGGATTTAGTTGAAAGGCTTCATTTAACAAAATTTTTTTCTCAGTGCACCGATACGAAAGACGAGTCTTCTCGGTACGATTTACAAGTTCACTCCACCGATTACAAACACCGTTTAATTAGGGAACATTTTTCATTTCGACTCGAGTTAGGAGAACATTATTTTTTTTTTTAAGACATATCCCTTCGCTTCTGACGTCATGAAGACTTGAGAGAGTAGGAGCTTTAACAATTCCGCCTATTGTACCTCAAATACGGGAGTATATGTAAAATGTACTACACTGTCGTTGTTTTAATTAATGTTTCTTATATGGTGCACGCTTTGGATGTCGGGAATAAAAGAATTAATGATGAGGTTAATTAGTGGGCACGAGGAAGTCGCGTGATATTCATAAGTACGGATATAAAAAGAGTACCCGCGCACAAAGTATAGGGTTTATCTTCGCCCTCGTCAATTCCCCAGCGAGATCTCATTTTCACAGAAGAATCTTTCACCGCGCCGGTCTTATTATATAACTCTTCTTTATAATAAGTCTCTCTTTGTCATAACTTATACCACCGTCGGCAATCTATCGAATTCTAAGGCGGTGCTACGCAAATAGAGTGCTGCCGGGGACAGTAACATGGCAGGCTAATTTACTCCGCTTAAGTAATCTTGATAAGCGTCACTACGCGAGACGTGATCGATTCTTCGAGTAACAAGAAAATGTAGTCTGCAAAAATGTATAAGGTAACTCGTGTAATAGTTTCGGAGGCTCGGCTTGACTCAATTTTAAAACTCTTATCCAAGTTTTGCGAATAATTTCGAGTCAGAAATAGAATTCAAGTAAAATTTTTTTTGTTGAATTGTAAATGTTAAAAAAAAAAGAAAGATAAAAAAATTTAGTTCTGATATGCAACGGTGTATAATATGAGAAATGGAAGACGAAGAAAACGAGAGTTTGAAAATTGGACAATACTTTTTGTCAGTGTGACGTATAGAATTTGCGTTGCGCAATACGAACTTGATGCTGCAAAAGTTCTCGTCTTATAGTTCATTAACGGTATAATTAATAATCCGAAACATCTGTTATTTGTTCGGAAATTCTCGGTCAAAATGCAAACAACGTTGGGAGATTGAATAGAATCAAGCACGATAATAATTAGGTACACAGGAGGAGAGTAATTAGCGTAGAAATCTATGTAAATAGTTAGTACATGCATACCTAATGTTAGACCTGGAAATAGGAAGCTGATAGAAGCAAATAGCATAATTTTCCTTCAACTTCGTACCGCCGGCGTATTTATGGTCGGCCGAGTATCGGTTTTGATTTCACCAATTCTCGGTCAGAAGTCAGTTTTTAATTATTGAATAACTCCCCGACAATTAGGAACTAATTGATTTCGGTCCCGGTCCGTAATTAAAAAACTCCCAAAATTCCACAGCAAGATATCGGGATTGTGACGCCAGAAGCGAAAATATCTCTTCATTCTCTCGACCTCAGCGCGAAATAGAATTATGACCGTGCTTATCTCGTAGACTTTCCGCATTTCGCATTTCTTTCTTCCGCTTTATCGACGAGGGAGGAAGGGGGGAGGGAGTGACTTCGTCATCCCATCGTCGAGGAAACTTTTACCGTGCAATTGTAAATTGCACGATAGTGCCCGCTACCACTCGCCGCGGTTGTTTCGCCTTTTCAACCTTTCGCTTTATGTTCCTCTTGGTCCTTTAGGTCCAGTTAGAAGTCACGTTCGCTCGTCGTCGTTCCCTTCACTCACGTCGGTCATACCGAGTCGCCTTTGTGCGCCACTCTCATTGTCCCCGCACTCGTTTAATTTGCTGTCCAGCGGGGTTGCAATTATCGTTTACGACAGAAGCAGACTTTAATTTATGACCGGAAATGACACGACTTTCACTTCGCGCAAGAATGTTCGCGAAAGAAATAATCGGCGCTTACGTTAGATTTGAGCCATCCCGATAAAATATGAAAATTGAAAAATAAAGTTTACGTTTATAATATAATATATTTCGCTGAAATGCTAAAGTATTTGTTTGGCCGCGGTAAAGAGGCAATAATGAGGAAAAATTATTATTATTATGTTGAAATAAATTTTATATTATATTAATTTGCAGTTTTGTATATTCGTACTTCATTTAAAGTACTTATTGAAGTCGCTAATATTATTTTCAAGCGTTCGTAATTATTCGAGTAAAATCAACACGCAGTTATTATACGCTTGAATAAAGCCTCGCAAAAGCACTAACATTATCATAATTTTATGCCCGAGCTTTAATTTCGATAATGCGCCAGAAGCGTAATAATAACTTAACGGCTGACCTATAATTACAAAAAAAAAAAATTGTCGAAATGTCTGTAGTACCAGGTGCTAAAAGTCGATTTTTTTAATTTAATAACTGAAAATTGCTCTGAACTGAACGATTAAACGAACGCATAGGCTGATTGGTTCATATCTTGCATTGAAAAATCAATTTTGTAAATTTCACGGAATAAATCGCGGTAATCGAAAAAATTGAAAACGATTCGGCTAGAATGTTTATTTACAGAGTCGCAAAATTAGATAAAAGAGAACCAAAAGTAAAAAATCAGTTACTTATTTTTGACTGTTTTTCATAAAAAATAAAACGGCATAGTAAAAGAAAATGGGGAGGGGGAAAAAATGACTATTAAAAATGCACGAGTCGACGGTCCAGCTTTTACTTAGGTCTCATTTTTTTTGTCGTAAATACTTTTTATATAGAAATTCCAAAGCCACCGCATGCATAGTATTTTTCTCATCGACGTGAGTGGAATTCTGGGGAAGATAGCGCATTCAATAGATTCGATAGTATTTAGAGTATGCGGTTTGAACTGCAGTGGGCGAATCGTTCGGTAGGTGATAGGGTTTTGGATCCAACATTGAAGAAATAGTTGCGGCAACACGATAGGAATGATCGATTCGATATGTGGTGTCCTATCTTAAAAAATTGATGTGTTAAAATTTATTGTTGCCTCTTTTTTTTCCGCCGCCGCTGGCTGGCTCTCTCGCTTGGGTCTTTATTTTATTACAATTTCTTTTACAAAATTTATTACGATTTTATTATATACGTACGCGTCATCGAGGATGTCAAAAGAATGTAACGAGGAAAGTAGAGAAGCGCTTGACGACGCTATGGTGATGACATCACGAAGTTTGATGAAATCTCAAGTTTATCACGAGTTAGGTAGAAACGTCGGGTGATATTATAACCGTGCATGCATGAGCTTTCCCGATAATCTCGACACGGTTACATATTTTCTACATTTTAAGACTTTGCATCGAATAAATATCTCGCAGCTCTACATTTTCTCGTGCGGCTTTTAAATTTTGCATCGCTAGGAGTTACAAAGCGCGCGCTTCGCCGCGCGTCATCTATTTCTACCTTCGTTACGTTCATTATTTATTAATCTTCACTCGTCTGAATTAAATTGGGGATGTTCGTCGATACACTTACCACGCCGTTGCGAATTTATCGACCTGCGCGAGACGATTTTTTAAATTTCCTTTCGAGTAATCTAACTGTGAATATTACAAATCTCATTTTTCTAACAGGACGATGAAAGTAGTTTGATAATAAAAGCTGCGCGAGAAACGAATCAAGAACGTCATTATATTCGTCTTATGTTGTGTAAAAGTATCTTGAATACGGTAGGGAAAAAAAAATTTGCTCGTTGTCATGAATTTCACGATATTCGAAGTAAATATCGATGGTGATGTAAAATTATGCATCTGTAAAAAGGTTTACAAGGTTTTACTACACGGCCGTGTTCTCTTTTTCCCTTTCTGTCGCGAAACGATACGGTACGCAGTACGTTTTTATTTTCCAAGTAGTTTCTTTTTATTTTATTCTACGATAGTTCCTTCATTCCTTACATAATAATAAAGAGCGAGAGGCAAAAAGTGAGAAAACTAAAAGCAAAAACCCTTTTTTTTTTTTTTTTTTTATTTCCAATTTTAAAGTGCTGTTGCGTCTGTCAATATTAAACGGAATATCGACTTCTCGAGAAGTAAAATAAATTTAATCTAATAAGCTGAAGGCACGAGATTCTACAATGGAGATGAAAAGTAGTCGCGAAGCTTAATTAAGAAATCTTGTATTGTGCAAAATACTTTACTCGCTTTTCTCATCAGCGAAAATTCTTTCGTTTCAAGCTTTCTTTAATAGATCTCGACAACGTCTTAACTCAACAAAATATTGTTTGCTTTTAATATCGCGGAACTACTTTATCAATAAATATCTAGGTGAACTTTTTAATCGTTTTTACACTGTGCTTTTTATATTATATCAATACATCTTTAAACCTGCCATTTCCTAAATTAATTATTTTGGTTTATTATGTAATTAAATTCGGTTCATTTTCAACGGTATAAATTCTTGCCCTACGAACTTACTTGCTTAACTTTTACTTCTCATTCGTACTAATTTTCGTTGCTTAATTAATGACCTAAATTAATCTTAAAATAATTTCCACCTGAAAGATCCATTCCCGTGATTTATTCCACACATTTCGAAAGTCTTGGAAAGTCGAATGAGATCCGCCGAGCCCTTGTCGGTTTCTTTCGATCTACTTATTTTTTTGCTACGATAAATTTGATTTTACCTCGAGACAATTCTTATCGCGAAGCTATTGTTGTGCAAAATCCGGGGCGTGAAAGCGCAAAGGTGTAGCCGGCCTCGCATTACGGGGACTCGTTGCCGCGCAATAGTCTCCGGGATTTGCGCGCGATGGCGAGAGACACTCGCGAAAAAAAAGGAAAGAAAAAAGAAAGAAAAGAAGGAAAAAGTAGGGCTCTCTTCTTCTTGCCGATCCGAAGAGCTTTATCTCGATGACGCCGGCGCTTACAGGCATCCGAAATTTTTCCGGCGCCTGGTACGGGTATAGTGATATATCGACGCTCGCGCCGTTGCGGATTACGGTTGCCTTCACTTTCCGTCTTGCGGAAAGTCGGCGTGATTGACGGCGGCCCTGCCGTGGGCTTCCCCGGCGCGGTCGTGCACGTGCCGAGACTTTTACGACGCCGTTTGCGCCGCGCTTTTGAGCCCGCCGCGAGAGACCGTGCCGGCACGCAGTAGTAGCGCGTTATTATGACCCCACAGGGCCGTGTTACCTTCATAACGATTCAATTTTGGCGGGTTAACAGCATCGGGTCACGCCCGGCCGACCAATAAGACGATTACGCTGCGCGACGCAACGCGACGGCCGCATTTCACTAGCTGAAGTATACCGATGTGAAATAACGTCGGATTAGAACGGGGACGGGTGAGGTTCTTTTTTTTTTTTTTTTTATTTTTACGCGACGGGATTTCGCCCTAGCGCGTAGAGTAGCATTGCAATCCCACCGGCGAGAAGGCAGTTAGACCAATTCTTTATCTATCGTTACAATGGATGACTTTTTACTCGCGCGTCGTTTGCATGCGAATAGTAACGCTGCAAGTATAATTGGTTAATTTAGTTATCCCTTCGGTTCGAGAAGTTAGATTTTATTTGGTTATGAAACACAAACGGCGTGTTGCGTTTCATACTTGTATTAGGAATTTGCTGTCGACAACTTAGTATGGCTTAAGTATAGCCGACAAAGCCGGCTTTCGTATTTAATAAAGCACTCACGTGCCTCTTGAGGTAACTTGCAGGAGAATTTCAGTTTCAATTTCACGTTTGAAAGTTTTGTACCAGAAATTATTCTTCTATAGAGCAACATAGAAATATTTTGTACTCTTAAAGAGAAATAACGTAAAAGAAAAAAAAAAAAAGAAAGGAAACAAAAAAAAAAAGCGGAATCAACATTTGTATAATTTACAATTACGTGATTTAAAAAATACACATGCTCAGCAAAAGTACAGCAAGTTTTCCTCAAAGGTACTTAAATTACAAGAAGAGACAGTTCTCGTTTCTCGACTTTCTCCGAAGTTCTGAATAGAACCGCAACGTCGCAATTGGGAATTAACTGGGATTTCGCTTAAATTAAAGAGACCGTATCACACTCGACGGATTCGCCGGCGGAAGTCGCATCGGAAGTTCGCCCACGCGACGATCTTGCGTCACGTTGCCGGCGCTTGCAGTTTTGCCGTGTTCTCATTAAGCTATCCATTGTACAAGCCGCCGGCGGCGTTTTGCCTTAGCCGAATATTTGTTAACGAAGTCCCCGAATTCAAAGCATACCTTCGACGTGACGGTTAAGTTCGTCGAGAAGTTCGCGACGAACTCCAGCCGGCTGCGCCGTTACAGATACATTGTCGTGCCCATTGATCGCGAAATGTGAACAAAACTACGCGCAACGAAGCTATTTACGCTCATCGGCGGTCACATGACAACGGGATTATTTTGCGGAGAGCGAGCAAACTCGAGCGCGTATCTTGAATTTCGTTTTAAATGGGAAGTAATTAGAGCCTGACGCGGCGGCGGCAAGCTTTGCGCACGGATTTTACTCGCGCGCTATAAATCCGGGGGCTGATACTTCCCAACAGCGAAACTGGAATAACGAAAATATAATGCAGTCAGCTTGCGCGATAATATCCATTGTTATAACGAGAATACATCGCGAAAGTGTACGGCGTCCTCCCGGCAACTTGTGGCTCTCTTAAAGTCCGGGATAATGAAAATGTATAAGATTTTCGGCGATACGATGCTTTCGCTTCTTAATAATACACATTTTCGGATTTTACTATAACAACTTTTACGTTAAAAAAAAATATATAAAAAAAAATAAAAAAAAATAAAACAAAAAGAAATTTGATTAAATCGTTAATGGAATATTATCTTCGTGAATAAAGCCTCACGTTTGAGATGTTAATTGTGTGCCTGAAATATGTTCCTTTCGCATGCAAATATGGTCGCATATCCGTGCATCATTACGAAGCGCGATAGAGCATCCGCTCTAACGCGGAGGGAATTAAAATTACCAGGTGATTAAAGCGACGGCGAGACGCGCGTGATATCTACTTTACGTAAGGGTCAGAGTAACAACTTAATACGGGAAATCCGATTTTATGCGCCGCGAAGGTCAACCCTTCGGGGGAGAAGGGAGGAGGGAATTTTTCTTTTTCGGCGCGACTTCGATTTCCCATAATTATTCCTCATTACCGTGGAGAACGAGCGCGGTAATCCGTGTCCGTGTCAAGAAGATACGCGGGGGAACTAAGGGATGGGGATCGAAGCGAGAGCGGGGAAGCGACGGGTTGACGGAGGTGACAGAAGTAGGGGGATAAAATATCCATCATGATTTAAATCACCAAGTGGAATCGGATAGATTCCACTCCGCGATGTTGTCGGGATTAATGGAAAAATCCGGCGAAGTTGCTGTGTCGCAAGTTTTAATTAAAGCTCCTACTGGTTCGATTACCGCGTTGACAGTACGTACAGAGAAGCCCCCGCTGCACGGCGAAATTGTGAATCGAGGCGGGAAAAATCGGATTGTATTACGAATGTTTACGAATGGAGTTATATCGAGAGAGTCGAAACGAAATTGTTACTTTTGAACTTTCGCTTGGAAATTCTCGCGTGAAGAATTAACTGTAAGAGCTTAAGTGTAATTAATCGAAGAGGCAGGTTTTCTAAACTGATAAATGTCAAGTACGATGTATTTTTTTTTTTTTTTTTTTTGTTTTTTTTTTTTCTTTTGTGCGTTCGATTTATGTTACAAGCTATCGTATTTTGTTCGCGGTAATAACGCGATATTGCCATCGGCAATAAGGTCCGATATTTATAATTGATACGGATGACCATTATCGATTGCATTTTGTATGGCTGGAGCGAACGATTATTGCCGATAAACTGTCCGTTCCGTTATTGAACGTTAAATGAAAGCTGGTATCTAATGTTAGAGGAAAGATTTACTATTACAAGAATGTTTACCAAACTTATAGGGATACTTTGTTTTTTCGGATTTCTCTTCTCTCCGCTCACTTTGCTCGAGACCTAATTGACCGCTTAGTTGCGAAAATTGCAACGATACGTTTTCAGTATTTCTCTTTAATTGGAAAACAATTAATATGCGAATTCAATAGCAATCGAGTCATATTCGTGGAAGAGAACCGTATGTTACAAAAATCCATTAAAGTTCTATTCAGTTGAACAGATGTTCGGAAAATGGACAATTTGGTGCTCAAATGAAAGCAATAAGGTTCAAGAATTAAAATATTTTTCAGTCGAGAGTTTATTTTATTGTGTGCAGTTACTGAAAAAAAAAAAAGTAGGAAATTACCCGAGTAAAAATTGATTCCCACCGTTACCTAATAATTAGTTAACAAATATATTTCATCTGCACGATCTAACGACCAGCTGCAAAATCAAATTAGCTAGATAAATTTCCACTCGGGTATTGCTGTTATTGATTAACCTAAATGTTCGACAAATATCGATTACCGTAAAACTTTATCACGAAAAGGAAACAAACCTTTTTTTAGAAAAATTAAACCAGTTATTTAAAATATCAATATCTCCGTTCGGTTCTCGTCTCGTTGATATAAAACTGCTATCGGAGAGATAAAGCTTTCGTTTTACACACATTGGCAAAGAAAAATGCTTCATTGTTGCCGGGCACTTTTCTGGGAGCGGGCGAACGGAGGAAGACAAACTGCTAGCGAGCAAATGCCCTACCTAAAAAATTAAAACTTTCGAACGGAGATCGTACGCGTACTCGTCATGCATTATGCGACCCATTTGGTCCCCGAGTTTTATGGTTGAGAAAACTTTGGGCGCCGGCAAATGCTTTATAGATCGGGGTGGCCATGTTGGGCGCTAAATATTCCACGAGGCCGATATATCGGCCTTTTCGGCGTTGAGGGAACGTGTTATTTACACCGGTAGGGGGTTCGGGCTCCAGCTTGCGTACTTCGTGATATCTGATCAACGGCACGGTAACATGCTCAAGAGGACCGGATAAATTCGATGATGAAACGCGGGGATAATAGCGGGAAGAATGGCGCGTGCAGGTCACGGTGAACGCGGGGCCGCTCGTACGCGTCCGAAATTAGAATTTCCACTTTATGAACGGGCACAAAGCGCGGCGTGGAACGCGAACACGAGTAATTCGACGTGTAGTTACAATTGCAGACGGAATAGGGAATCATCGCCGGGACATATTACGGGCGGAGTAACGAGTGGGTGGAAAACGCGTAACGAACTAGAGACGACCGCGTTTACGGTTCGACGGGATTTCCTCGGTGACCGGAAAACGGCAGACTAGTACGTTTTATTTGACAAATGCACCCGCGAGTTTTGTCGTCCGTTTAATGGAAAGAGAAATGGATCGAAGATGTAATTCATCGGTGTTTACATCTGACTTCAACAGGAATATTAAGAGAAATAAATGTTCGTGAAATTTAAGGTTTCTTTTTTTTTTTTTTGTTTTTTTTTAATAGTTTTATTTTTAACTATCTCTATGTATACTTCAGTCGTGTATGATTAAATTAAAGTCTCATCGTGCACGAACTAAATAAACGCGTGACGGTAAGCGAGAGAGCACCGTCGACGGTAACAGATGGAGAAAAGTCGCTCGGATATTTTCTCGCGCGCATCTCTTTCGCTTTACGATCATACCTCTGTTCGTTCTCTCAGGAAATTAACGTCCGTCTCGCGAAACTCGCGCATTGACATAAACCGGACATGAACGTGGCACCGATAAAGAGCTGCGCCCAATAAGAAACATAGTGAAAGCGTTAACACTTCTAGAGACGTAGGGTTAATATTTTCGTATCGGATTTTATTACAGATTATTTCTGTTTATTATTAAGTAATTTATTTTTAACGAAAGTTGGACGGTAACTTTAGAGGCAAAAAAAAAAAAAAAAAAAATACAAAACGATGAAAAAAAAATGATCAGGTTAAGAAAATTAGCGATCAATCCTTTTCATATTCCATCGACACTTTGCAAATGACTTCGCTTCCTTTCCGCGAGGTTTTCAAAAGGCTCTTTTTCTTCTTCGCGTTCAGAGTTCTTTGATAATAGATTTTTGCTTTGATCGCGATGTAATTGAACGGCACAGCTGGCGCCCAATATAAATTTAAATCGATCGCACCTCTATATTTGCATACGGGTTATATACATATGTGTCTGTGTATCCAATAGAAAAGTAGTATCGGCACCAGGATTTTTGTTCTCGAAGCAATATTGCTTGATCGAATTGAAATTCTTCCGAGTGAGATACAATCGCCCCGATAGTGCATTAAATTTTCACTCGCATACTCGCTCGCCCGTCGACGTGCACCGAGAAATCCGTATCGCGTGAACGGGCTGTTAAAGATTCTGAATAACCGTCGCGATATTTCGGACTCTGACGTCAGAAATTGAGAGAATTAACGCACCGAAAGCACTCGTACGCCGCTGCCGATTAAAACGACACTGGATGAAAACGTGCTTCAGATCGCTCCGACGCATTCGTGAAACGCACCCAGATATTAATAAGATTATTAAAAAATACACCACGTGGAAGAAATACTTTCTATCAGTTTCTATAGCCGTCGAGCTTATAAGTCCCTCGTGTTCGCCCGCGTATGTGTGACCACCCCTCGTATCACGTTTATTTTACGATCGCTATTAACTGTTGAGGGAAGTGGTTGATTTCTAGTATATTTTGCCAGTGTCCTAAAGCAATCTAAAGTGTTTTCATCCAAATATTTTTTTTATTTAGCAGTGTCGCACATTTTTTTTAAGTTAACTCTTTTTTTTTTTTTTTTTTCCCTCGGTGTAGTACTAACTTAGGATTTATGTGAAAGTAGAGCCTGCATGCAGGCTAAACGATCGATATCATTCACTTCCGTAGCACTAAAATGTACTCTAAGCTTCCATAAAATTTCGTCGTTTCGTATAAAATACACTGTTTTTTTTTTTTTTTTTTTTTTACAGCAAGAATAAATATTTTACTTTGCATAATATAGCCATGAAACCGAGTTGGTATGGTGAAACTGTGATTAAATTGTAAAAAATTAATAACAAATTATATGTATATTTGAATAGAAAATTATATTCGCGTCTGTATGTTGAACTAAATTCATTAAAGTTTAAAATAGCATATTTCGTGACGTTAAATATTTAAAATATAATATTTGGCGAGAATGTTTATACAAAATTTACACGGAGGCCATTCTTTACCAAAACGTGATTTATCGATTCACATTTTACAATGTAATTATCTAAGAAAGTGAATAACGCGTGGAATGTTTCATTTACCTTTCATCGTGAAAGTTAATTGGAAGACACGTGGGACATGAGGGTTGATACTTATCACTTCCTACAACGATGATGGCATCCATTAATGACTCTGTCGGCGTCCTTTGTTTTCCGTTTTCGTCCTTATCGTGGATGTAGCGTTATCGAAGCGGGACGGGGTTCCTTCGTCGATTAAATTTACCCACCGGCTCGATCGAGCTTTTTCTGACCGATGACTCTTCGTTCCTTATCCCTCTTCTCACACAGTTTTCTTACGATAATTTATCCTCCTTAAAGGTTTATCGAGAAGTAATTATGTTCTTTCTTTTTTTTTTTCTTTCCAAAAATAAACGTTTAATTACTTGCTAAAAAAGTACTTGTAGTTATTAAATGTAAATTTTATATACCATTATTTTATGATTCTTCGATATATTTTTAAAGTAAATATATTTTCTCGCCATTGTCGCATAAATTAAAATTTAAACAAATATATTTAACTATACGCCTAATGTTTAGAAGAAAAAAAAAAATAAGGGGAGGGGTCTTTAAAATTTTATAACAGTTGTTGAACGGGACACGTTTTGTAACGCAGCGGAGCAATTCATTCGCATCGTTCGCGACGTTGAAAAAGCGAGCGAGCGATAATTAAGAAGCGGTCAATTTCCGTCGCCTTCTGCGGTGCGGCTCGGTGCCGGCTATTGGCTCTCGCGCAATATCGGGCGCCATTGGCTTAACACGCTCTCGTTAATAATCGTCTGCTCGTTGTTTCTGCGTCGCGCCGGCACGGGAAACGACCTGTTTTTCACGACGCATACCTACCCAACGCCGGCTTCTTCCTCGTTTGCGCTCTTTCTCTCTCGCGCGCGAAATGAGGGACATCCCTGCGCGCTTTCGTCGCCCGCCATCGCGTCCCGTAATTTCCATCTCATTTTGCCTGTGACATGGTGCTTAAGCGGCACTCCCGCGTGCGGAGATAAATGCGACGGATAAGGCGGACGGACGGACATTAGACGGCTGATTTGCGTTCACCCCTGTACGTGTCTGTTAAAGTAACCCCCTCCGTCATAGCCGAGAAGGAAATCTTCCGGCGCCATGGCGTTTTCTTTTTTTTTTTTTTTTTTTTTTTTTTTTTACGCCTCAAGAAGATAAGTTGCAGTTTCTGTCGATATCGTTAGGGCAAAAGGACACTTTGATATTATATAAAACTGTATTAAATAGTTCTCAAAGGCGACTTTGATTATGGTTATTCTGACGTGCATAGGTGATTAATCGTTGAGCTTCCGATTTTTTAATATCGAAGGTTTCTGTCGTATAATTAATTACTATTATGTATATATAGCGTCTGTTATAATTAAATAAATTTCTTTCACGTTTTTCTTGCGAGTCAACGCGTTTTAGAGAGTCTAGTCTTCGAACTTTTCTTCATTAATTATTCAATGCAGTAGATAGTGCACAATAAGTGCTATCGAAGCTAATAAAGCGGAAAGAAGTATTGGCACGTGATCAGAAAGCTGACACTCTCCGGTTTGCTTTGATAATGGGGATTGATAAAAAAAAGATCTATTCTGAAAATATTTGATTTATTCCTTCTTTGATTGAAGGACGCGCGAAACGTGCACAGCATGCGGGTTCATTACTTTATTGGGGGAGGGAAAAAAAAAAAATATCTGTATTTGTTTTGTGTTAAATTAAAATGGAAAAACTCCGCTTTTTTTACAGAAATTTATGTTTTCGAATTATGCCGTTAATAACAACGCGTTAAAATTTCATTAATTTTACTTCTTTTTATTACTTTTTATTATTGCGAATAGATATTGAATTTCCTCGTTTTAATCATTATTATTAATTACATATAGCAAGAAAACATTTTCTCCTTTTTGATTCGGAAAAGGATATTTTATCTCATCAAACATTAAATTCTCGAATTCGCAATGTTGTAGTAATTTGAAACAGATATAGAATAGAATTTAGATTGATTTTTTTTTCCTTTTTTTTTTTTAATATTGTTCGAATCTAAATCTCCATTTTGCACGATAACGCAAGCCGGTATGAATGAAACTTTTATATTTCCATATATATAGCTTAAAAATGTTATTATTAATAACACAAAACTGCATACAGATCGGAATTTCAAAATAACAAAGAATATATATAATTTCTTTTAAATTTGGTTCGATGTTGATGAAAGATACAATAGCTACACGAGCAAAACTACACATAAATCTTCAGAGAGTCTCTCAGTTAAATTTGAGAGAATTAGTATTTTGAATTACTTTATTCCATTGTAAGTACCATCCTTCAACTCGCAACAACAACCAGATCAATTGTAGCTCTCGTAACAAAGAAACCCAGACACAGCTTGGCGTCTTACTGGCTGACTTGTGACCCGTGAAGACTTTAATGTCCTACGAATTTTACTTGATAGTTTTTCGACAAATTAAATCTTAGTCATACCAAAAAAAAAAAAAAAAAAAAGGAAAAAAAATGAAACGACGAAACATGAAAGTGTAAACATTCTTCTTTAAATTAATAAATTAAATAATTATAAGAAATATAATAAGAGGATTAAAAATTCGAAAACGGGAGCAATTTTCAAACAATATCGTAGCGACAATATATTACAGATGCGCCATTTATTACGATTAAAAGTAAATACATCGTGAACAGACCATTTCGATGAAGACATACTTATAACTTCGCATTCCTCGTAACACTTTTTATTCTCGAGCCTATTGCTCGCTTAATACATATTCTTATCATTAGCTTTGTAATGTTATTTTTGAGGCTCCTCGCTACTCACCGCGCCTATCTTGAATCGTAATATCAGAGGCAGATATTACATGCCGAAAATTCTTGCCTGCCCTCGCCAGATAAAAAGATATCTTCGCGAAGAAATAATTTGGATTGCTTCGGCGGACTTGCAAAATATACGGGGGACCTGAACCTTTCCCTCGGCAGTTGTAAAATAAACATTCAAGATATCTTTTTTATTGGACGGCCGGCGTGCAAGAATTTTTAACGTTTAAACTTTGCCTCTGACGTCACGGATCACGCGATTAGCATTCAGGAGGCTTAGTTACGCCGCGATTTACAAGCACGCATAAGTTATATTTTGTATACGTATACATAGTAAAACACATATTGTTCTTGCAACATCCTTCCGGTTTTGATTTAGCTGATCGACAGTTTTCCGATCATGACGATAGAAGCGATGATAGAAGCGGCTTGATGGCGCATTCCCGGGTAAAGCTTCTGTAAAATAAAAACAAAAATTTTTATCTCGTGAAATGTAACACAAAACTGATGGCGAGGGGTTGGCGCGATAATGGTGGACTTATTTTACGATCGCTGGATATCTAGAAAATATTCTACCGGGAGACTTGAGGTCTAAAAAATAGTTTTTTATTTCAAACTGCTTGAAAAATCTACGTTAAATAAATTAAATAAAACATGGTTGTTAATCAAAAAGTATCGATAATAAATGTTTTAAATTATTAAGATTGTGTATATAATTAATAAAAAATTTTGACGATAAATATTTTCGTGGCGAGTAATTTCAAGACTTTTTGATTGGTCGTAAACTTTTATTAGACATTCGCGAAAAGTGCCGTTTACTTTCTAAGGAAAATTAAATATTTCTACATTGGGGAAAAAGGAAAAAAAAAAGTAGACCGTTATGACGTTGATTAATTTGCAAATAGCGCAGGTGCGTTTAACCCTCTCGCTTACAAGAAATTTGATCGAGGCAAGTTGACGATATACTGAATATTAACAGCCATCGATTTTGTCCTCCACTCCGAAAGAGAGAGAGAGAGAGAGAAAGAGTAGGATAGGGAGAAAGAGAGTGCATTTTACGCACAGCTTGCAATCTACGCTGCTAATGCGTTTCATTACGCACGAAATAACGAAAATGGAGAACGCGGATAAAACTCGATCGAGTTTAAATGAATATTTAGACTATCACGCCGTGCCTTCGAGATAGTCTATTTTACACCTGTCGATATCTCGTTGAGAATACATCACTTACACGCGAATACTTTTAACAATTTCGAGGCACATATATGCATATGATGCCAGAACGAACGATGAATTATGCGGTTGCTTTAAACGTGATGATATATTATTATCGTAGCCCTCTGGCTGTCGTAATTATGTAAATTTAATGTTCAATAATGTCGCGATTTATGATATCGTAAAAGGGTTTCCATTCAAATTATAATAACGTTATGCTTTATCCATTTTATTTTAAATACGAATAAACGCTGCGAGAAGCTTTACTATTGTTATAAAATCTTCGGCGATGTTTAACGGGAGTAGGAGAAAGAGGAAAAAAAAAAAAGAAAAAGAAAAAAAAGAGAGAGAGAGAAATTACATTTGTAACGTAGTGTACCTTCGTCCGAAGGATCAAAGGACAAGGGGATAAATCGAACTAGTGTAATCCGACATACAAGTTCCGTCCTTTGATAGAGCAGAGAAAGCAGAGAACGTTACTGCTGGTTACGACATGTTGAATTCGGTAGTTTCCCTTGCGCAAAGCACTCTGCCTCTCCAAAGGTGGATGGACATCAGGTCAGTTTGCCGATCGTAATGATCGACGATCCGAACGCAATGCAATTTCTCAGACGCTGGTTTCTCCGGGCAGAACTACGTCAATCTGACTGTCGTCGTGTTTCGCATGGTTCCATTATTCCACCCCGGTGTGTTATTTTTAACATTCTATTACGCAATCCGCATCGTAACGTGGAAAATCTCAGTTTCGTCCTCATTTTCGAATTACGATAATATTTATAGTTGGCTAGAAAATTAATTTTTAAACGGTATATTATTAATTTTTTTTTTTTATTTTAGTACGATACGTTATTAATAATGTTAGATTAATGTTATAAATTCGAAATATTTGCTTCGGTTTAAAAGTAAAGCTCGAGTTTTTCTAGATGTTGAGCTTTACTCTCTCAATGTCTCGGAAGAGGTGCGGGAGATGCTTGCGGTAAAATAGCTCTTCGCGAGTCGATCTTCTATATAATCTATATTTCTCTCTCTTATCTTGAAAATCCCGGAGTCAGTTGACATAGTATTTTCCCGTGCACTTTAATTTATTTTAAAATACGCTGGCTATTGCGGTGATTACATTAACATATACTCTCTTGTTTTTAAATATTTTACGTCTCTAATTTTTTTATTTTTTTCCTTTTTTTTATTTATTCATACACGTTAATAATTCATATTTCGTTAATTCTATTCATTACATATTTTAATCATTTATTAAAATTAAAAAAGGAAAAATTATTATCAACGCATTAAAAAAAATAATAAAAAAAAAATTAAAATATTAGGATTTCGATTTCTTACAATTCAGCTCTGATCAATCGCAATCGTAGACAGCATTTACAGAAGACGTGGCGGATTGTTTGTGTATCTTCTACAAGATTGGTTAAATTTCCGTCAGAACACGCCGAACCGGTGGGAAGTTCATAGGACGGGCGAGAAAAAGTTTGATTGCCGCGGCAACTGCATCGAATGCATCGATAGCTGAAATATGACTTCCTGGTATGCGGTTGTCCGTGGTTAATTCCGTACCGCACTATTTCGAGAGGCCGTGCATATCGTCGTGCGTGCGAAATTTCCCCTCCCCCGAGCGTGGCGGTAAAATATTGCGATCCCATTTCGGCGCTCTGTTCCTCGCGGCGGAATTAATTTAATCTAACCCCGGCGCCCGTGCGATGTCATCGATAAATTAAAACACGCTCTTCCACGGTCTTTCGCGGCGCCGTTCGACGACTAATTGTCGCTCGCAATTAAGCACTCTCCGCGAGATGGACACGGGTACCTTAGTTAATTGGCGTGTTTTTATTAGAGCGCCGCGCACGCCGTTTGTTTTTATTCAAATGTTCGACTGTTATTCGAGGAGGTCCGCCGAGCGTTTTTCCCTCACGTCGCTTCTTTCAATCATTTTTCACTTTGCGCAAAAGGCAGCCGTAATTGCCCCGCGTTTAGTTCACAACGTTTTGCGACACGGGATAAATACGCGATATTACGCGGAGAATCTCCGCCTGCGATATTTCCTTTGTTAAGAGAATTGCATTTGCTGCGCGGCGCGAGTAAGAAAAAATTTTTGCCGCGCGTCAAAGAATGCGAGTTGCCCCGTGTGTCTCCGGCGTGTCATGAATATTTACGAGTCTTTTACTTTAGCGTAGTTTCTGCTTGAGATTACAATCAATTAGCATGTTAATTAGATTAATCTATACTACGAAGCCGTATTTTAATATATATTTTATATTTAAGAGCATTAACGTAATTCAAACTGGGTAACTAAAATTAAATTGATTACAAGAAAATTGAATAATGAGAGGCTCTACATAGTTTTAATTACATGCGCGATAATGCAATCAGCATTTTTGATTTAATTTAATTGATGGCATATTTTCTCTCTCTTTCTCTTTTTTTTTTGTTTTTTTGTTTTTATTTTTTTTTCACTGTTTTACAACTGATAAAAAATTTGTACAATATTTTGCTGATATTTAAATTCTTATGGCACGCAGTTTCTATCAATATATTTTACATATGAAAATTTTCTATGGATTTATTTTGATAAATATCAATTTTAAGCTGTCCTCAATATAAAATAAATACAAATTGAATTGGAAATTTCAAATAATGTAAAACGCAAAAAACATTTTTTAAACACAAGCAAATAGAGAAAGAGCGAGAGAGAAAGAGAGAGAGAAGGGAAATCAAATTTAACATTTTAATATTGTATCTCTCGTAAATATTTTCGCGATACACGTAAACTATTTTTTGACACGTCCGGCGTATCGATCTCGCTACTTTCGATGCTCCGTTTCTCTTTTCATTCTTTTAATTAAGCGAAACTATTCGAAATCTAAGTATAGCGCTTCCTATGTAAAATAAGTAAATGACAAGAAGCAAACAAAGTGCGATAAAGACGGGGATAATGGGGTCAATCGTTTGAAAAGACACGGTACAGCCTAAAGAAACACCTTTTGTGGCTATCGCGAAAACGGATACCATAATATACACCGCCCATTCTTGTCCGTAAGAATATACGAGCTCTTTATCTTGGTACTTGCTGAAACGCCGTCCTTCCGTTACCTCAGTTACATTAAACCTATTATTCTTTCCTTTCGCGAGGAAAGCCAAGGTAAATCGCCGGCCATTTATCTAACATCGATATCGAAATATAAAAAGCACACGTAGAAAAGGATTTACCGTCAATATACATTATACGTATTTATTGCCATTTTTAAAACCCGCGAAACTCACGTCGCCAGATAAACTTAATAACCTTGTTTTCCAGTATACGCCGCGAACGCCCGATCGAAAATGTCTTTTCGTCGAAGCATCTTTTTTATCGCGATAGGTATTCAGGGGCTCTTAATCTTCTTTAAGAATATACAAATATCCTTCCCTTTTCGCCGAACGTAAAGTGCGCAGTAAAGAAAGAAATGATCATTTTGAGTCGGACGAAATATTATTTGAAAACCAGAAATTTTTTTTTTTTATGAGTCGTAAAAGCGATTTGAAGGTACAATTGCGAAAAGCCCTTGATGTTCCAATGACGGTCGCGGGGTTTTTATGAATACTTTGAATGCCGGCATTAATGTGGTGCAGTAGTGAAGCAGAAAAGACAAAAAAAAAAGAGGGAAAAAAAAAGAAAAAACTGTGTATTCTCGACACTCTTTATTACTGTGCATTTAAAGAAATAATTACGTTGAGTGCCGTCGAATCACCGCTGCCTTCGCATGCAAATGGCAATGCCTCAGCCCCCGGGAGATAATTACATCGCGCGACTTAAAAACGACACTAATCATCACTTTGATTTCTACGCGAAAAGCTCCGCCGAGCGCGCACCTTTTGTGGACAAAAATACCGAAGCAATCTTTTCTTTCCTCTCGCACGAGTTTATTTCGTACAATTTGTTTGATGAAAAAAGAACTCGTTTCGAAAATGTCTTCATCTCTGTTTTGCGAGGTCGCAGATTGTTCGGTCGAAATTACCAATTAATTAAGCTATAATTACCATGCTCGAAATTTAAATAATATAACTGTTACGTTGTTAACGAAATTACGAACAAACAGCGCTCGATATACATACGTAGATTAACAGATATTATTAAATAATGTTTACTATCTTATATAGATCGTTTTACCAATTACAACTTGACAGTGATTCGAAATAATTGCATTAAGTTAATTTACGTATGCATATATTCATTAAAGGGCAGCCCTGCTCCGCGGATCGTAGGTAGCAACGTTGACTATGAACTTCGCTCCTCCCATATCGAATAATGCATTTTAATGGGCCAACGGCGAACGTGCGATCTGTGCGCCAGAATGTTACGCATGCATGGATATATACGTGTATTTTGGTCTGGGCGACTTAGCGCAAGCTGATTGCCAGATTTGCGCGATAGCGCTTCCGCAATTACCCTCCCTTCCTCGCACGGGCTGCGAAATCTCATCGGCCGGACGTGGAAAGCGGCTGGTTCGCTAATCGCCGTGAAATTCCTTTATGCGCGGCCCCGATCGCGTCCATCCCGGCGGACGATGAAATCGCGGATGTAAATGGGATGCGGCGATAAAGTCGCGGAATTACGCCGCACTCCGAGCGACGGTGGACCCCCCCCCTCCCCTGCTAAATTGTCCTTGTGATCCTTGACACGGACGTCGAACGATATTTCCGCGTTCGCCGTTCCCGTCCGACTCGTCGCGATTATTTTGCCGCCCCCCGGGGGAGTACGTTGTTTCGCTCAGTGACTCCGGTCGTCTCGATTTAATTTGTATCCTCTCGTCCGCGTGAAAACGACTCGGGCTTGCCACCCCTTTCAGGAGACGCAGGGTTAACACCCTCGGGAATAATTTGTCGCGGAATTGTTAAATGGAATTGTTAGATGGAATTGCTAAATGGAATTGCTAAATGGAACGCGATGCGATACGTATAAATATTTTAATACAACGGAGTCATCTAGCGATTTTCGTAGCCGGTCGTGTGCTCGCGTTACATGCGATCTTACGTGCGTATGAGATAACGTAAACTAATTAAGCGCGCAACGTCTGAGCAGCTTACGTTCGATGCCGGAAGGATTAATTTTGTTCCCAATAGCTCGCCGCCAGTAAGCGCAATATTGATTGCTTTAATCTGACGTCTATCCGGATAACTTTATACCGTTAATAAGATATATGGAGATATATAGGAAATCGTCTTTGATCAAAGACCGGCTTCCTTTGACCCATCTCGGGACCTGATCAATTCTAGGGGATGATCGGTGGACGATACACTGCGAGCGTATAGATTAAGGACTTAGCGTCACTTGTTGGTCATAATTTCATCGTCATTCGTCGATATAACTTCAAATTGATATTACTCAGACTACGTGTTTTGTTCTCGGAGTAACGCGACGATTTTGTCTTTCAATTTTTTTTTTTTGACTACCCTATTTTTTCTTTCTTCTTCTTTTTTTCTATTTTTAAAAAAGAAAATCGCTGGCCGGTATCTTCACTTATTCCGCCGCTATTGAACGGGTCCGGGTTCCGTTGCTCATTTCATAGGTTGCCGGATGCGTTTCCACGATAGAGCCGGTGGCGGCTTGAACATTTCAAAAGCGATTGATAACGGACGCACGAGATGACGGTGTCCCGTTGAAAGGCTGTTGTGCGAGCCGTGCGCGCTGCGACTTGAAACGTCATAAAGGACCCTTCCCCTCGAGCTGCCTCGCTTCCTCGCCTTCAATTGCATAAGTCTCCGTGATGTAACGTGTTCGCGGGGGTAATCAATAGCGGAGAAGTCATTGCGGAATCGGTGACGCGGGAGAGAAAAAAGAAAAATGAACGGAATGACGAAAGAGAAAGAGGACGAAAACAGAAGCGAAAGGAAAAAGTAGATGATTTAGTCCGACTGGAACAATGTTCCCTTTGGGGGAAAATGTTGATAATTAGAGTAATTACGACGGTAAAATTAGGGTCATAACTTTCGCGAATTGAAAGGGGACGGAATGACGCTTTTCATTAAAAATACGTTTAATTAGCAAGATGCGTCGGTTGGGTCGAAAAAAGCGTTCGGTGCATCATCTGCTCCGAGATAAATTCGAGACGCGCGGATTAAAGCTAATTTGGCAAAAAGCACGTTCGCTTTCGCCGAAGTGCATTATTTATACACTTACCCCACCGTTTTCTTTATGCAAGAGCGTACTAAAACTGGAAGCGGGACTACGCAAATTCTTCTGTTGTGCAACAATTATGTAATTCATTGTAGGTTTAATTACGGGCCCCGTAAGCGATAAACAATTACTTTTAATAAAAGTTTTAATTGATCAAATTAATATTGATTTTCCGCCCCGCTCTGCCGGCGTGTTTTCCAGCGTTTAGAGCCCCTTAATTGCATGTTTAATCTCAATCGCGCGGCAAAAGCTAACAAACACCGTCGTGCGATGCGCGTGCACGCGCGAGTATACTCGTCGAAACGTCGAACCCTTTGAAGCCCGAAACGAGCAACCTGACGGCCCGTAAACAGTTTAAACCTCATTTACTTTAAAATTTCACGAGGTCGCACCACCGCTGCTCGTATTTCTTCTCGATCGCTTGATCGGCGCTGATCGCGGATTTTTTTCTTTTTTTTTTTTCTTCCGAAATTTTCGACGAAATAAAATACCGCGAAAACACGCGATTCCGTTTAACATCCCGACTGCGGGTGCTCCGATACTCCGGTAAATCATTTACGGGGAAACTTAGTTCCACGTTGTAATGCACTCAATTACCGCGAACTATCCGGAACCGTTGAATATCAACTACGGACACGCCGCGCGCGGGTTAATTTAAAGATGATGCAAACGATTTCTCGTCACGAGGTGACCGTTAATATCGAAAACGAGCGTCGGGCGCTTTCGAGAAAAGCAGGCTCCGGTCTTACATAAACCATGTCATATCAAATGTCGAATGTAACCGATAGATTCTATGTTCTTTTACAAAAAGAAGAAGAAAAAAAAGAAAGGAAAAAAAAAAAAGCGGATAAAAAGGACTTCTGTCAAAGATTCATTTCTCTGTGTCTTTATATATTTCTTCTAAATGCGTATCGATATATTCGGGCTTGATGACGCGTAACAACGGATGATTTTCGACGTGCGATTTTCTTCGTGACGGTATTCATCGATGCCGGGTGAAATACAAGTGCCACGGGGCTGAGTGGGTGAACTCTCAGCCGCAGGGGCCGATAACCAGATGATAACCGGCCCTTACCCGTTAAATCCATTAACGCCGCTGGCGATTAATCGGTTTCCGTGGCGCCATGCTGACGGCAAGCCGCTCAAATTTGCAGTGGAGAGGTCGCAATTGACCGAATCGGTCAATGTTTATACAGCCCCGGAATTCTCAGTATTCCAATCGTCTATCAAATCTTCGACAAATTTCGAGTCGATTTGTTTTCGTACGGAAATATCGAACGCGAGCGGAATTCAAATTATAGACCGATAAAATAGAAAGGTAGGAAAATTGTATTTTATCGATATTCACTATCATTGAAAAAAAAAAAGAAAAAAAAATTCTAGCGAAAAAAGCTGCGCCTACTCGATACGGTAAACGTTAAAGTGACGTTATCGAGTTGAATGTTATTTCTATAAAAAGAAAAAAAAAGATAAAAAATAACGTTTCCATTTAGAGTCGGCGATTAGCTACGAAAACGAAATCCGAGCGATTGAGATTAAATTACGTGACGCGATTGATACTTTTTACGGCTCGAACTGTAAAGAGGCCGGTGAGCTCACATCAGTCATTTCGAAACGTAACGCTGAAAGTTTCGTACGGGTTGAATTTTTACGTCTTCAGTTTTACCGCTTAAGTACTTTTGCGCGCGATAAATTTAATATACATAGATTGCACGCACCGTGCGCGTAACGTTGGAAAATCACGGCGTGTAAAATACAGTCGTTGCGGAGCAGAGGCAACCTAATAAATGACAGTAATGCTGCCGCGATACTATTCAATATATATGTGTATACATATATACATATAAAACGACTCCTTGAAACAATATCACTTTGATTATAATGCGATTCCACTTCTTTGTGCGTTTCGTCACAATAGTGTACCCATTATGCAATACACTCGCAATTGCTCGCGAAAGATAAGAGCGAGACGGAAAACGAAACGTGAAATAGCGATATTCGCGCCACGGCCATTTACGTCGTTTGACAAACGCGCCTGTTTAAACAGATACATGTCGTGATATAAAATATATACATCGTCAGTTATTTGTCGCCCAACGTTCCCGCATGATATCACGATAGATAGCTGCTAACTTAGCGTCAAATAAATATTAAAAAAAAAAAAACTTGCTTTTTCACTTCTTTACGATTGCGATCTACGGGCGAAATTCACCGTGACAGGTCCGAAAAAAAATATGATTTCCAATGGAAAGGGGTGGGGGAGGAGGAAATCTTTATTTTATTTTATTCTAAACTTTTTATCTCATACATGAGAAAACGGTGGAGAAGATGAAAGTCTGTCAGATACGCGTTGCCTTTCGCAGAATTTTAAGACAGTTTCGACACGCGCCAACCCCTGCGAGAGCGTCCCTCGCTCGCGCCAATCTCAAACACAATCTAAATGCAATACAAACAAGAGGCACTTCGTTGTTATCCCGGATAACATTTTCTCGAATACACCGTCCACTTTTTCCCGACCCCCGCTTTACGCCGCGGACGAGCATTTATGTGTTTGCAAATCCCACGGTCTATCTCAGATTACGTCGGGCACAGTTTCTCAACGGGCGTGCCCGCTTAATCGCCGTAAGCCGCGGGCCCATAAATCGCGCGCATAATCTCTATGTTCATATTGCACAGCTCGTCTAATCCCTCGGCTTGAGTAATGCGTTAAACAGAGAATAAGAAAGTCAGCGTCCTCCCCCCAAGCGCGCCGCAAATTCGCACGCCGCGTGCAAATTAAGTCCGGATCTACGACGGTGTATTACGCCGCAAAAGAATCTAATTATAATCGATCGTTGTCTCATTAAAATTTTACGTGAGTGGTCAGTTTCTCGACTTTAAACCTTTTTACGCCTGGTGCCGACAGCCTCAACATTGAGTTTCTAATATCTTCGTGTCTCTCAACGTTTCGACTCCTCATTAACGTTCGCGAAAATTCTTTGTACGCCTCTCGTTGATTACGCCGGATTAACGGAATTGCATTAAGGCACTTAACATCAGCGCGGAGTGTCAAATTAATGGAAAGTGCATTTCGCATGCCGGAACATACGGCGGAAAGTATTGCGCGTACCCACTTTGTTGCCGTTGCGAGGGAATATTCTCGATATTTTCTGGATTAATTTGTTTTAACAACCGTTAACTTGTCGAGTATACATCGGATTGTATTCTCTACGGCTTTTCATTACGCCCCGTACTTTTGGATTATTGCCGTAACAGCGAATGATTTTGTTTCAATAATTTTCACGTCAAGCTAATATATTTACGGTACGCCAACGATAATAAATGACACGACGCATTAGCGACAAATATATATATATTTTTTTTTTTTTCTTGAATACAATAGAAAGTTACTTTAATTTATTACCTACTTGGCTTTATGACGCGCACGGAATTAGTTTTACAATTGAAAACATATATTTCTAACAGCGATATAAAGTAATAAATTGAGAAGTGAAATAGCAGGACGAAATATTTGACCGGAATTTAACACGATCGCACGTGAAATACGGGACGAAATTTAATTATCACAGTTAATTCCCGCTCGCCGGTCGTGAGATGCGTATACTTATCAATTCGGCCGGGTGAAGTGTACGAGATACGAAGCTCGATGTACGGAATTGCAATTATTGGCGCTGTCATTATGACCGCTTTGCAGGTGGAACGTTTCCAAATGCACTTCTATCATGTCAAACGAACGTGTACGTCGTAACGCAATCAGAAATGGTATTTCTCAAATTAAATTAAAGTTAATCTATAAAAGTACAAAAAAAGAAAGGAAAAAAAAAACCATAATGTATATTTATAATATTATTAATGACAATTATTAATTAATTTAAAATAGCTTTTATTCCTCTTACTCCGCGCGCGTATGCGAACTGAATTCATTCCAGAATATAACGAACATCACTTTCGGTCACGTTCCGCTCTGAAAGCGATGCACTCGCAAAAACCCAATCTTCACGCTGATAATTTATGAACGTATCGCGAACGGGTGCGCCCTTTGTGAAGCCCGAAAATCCTGCGGATGGATACGCGAGCCGGTGCTCGGCCGAAAGGCGGCTTTTCTTTTCGACGGCGCGAGCAGCCACGTGAACGATGAACGCACCGCCGGTTTAATAGAATTACATGGGCGGCAATAGCTCGGCAAATTAGCGAGCAAGTTCGCTCAACTACTACTCGGGGTAAACACTCGTATTTTATCGACAGCTATGCACGCCGTGGCATCGCCGATAGCGCAAAAGGTGTTCGTGACGGTTCGCTGCAGCGACACGATTACGCTAATTAAGCTTTATCCAAGCAATCGCGCGCTCGTAACTAGCATTCTTCGCGTGCGACATCAATTGGCGCAACAACAGTTTCGTTAATCCAAGCCGCGCAACGTCGATCCGCGCTTCTTTAAATATATATAAATTTTGTACGTCTCTTTTAGAAGCCGATAGCAAACCAGCGTAATTTTAGCTTCAAGTCTTTTCTCTCTTTTATTAAATAAAATCCTTCTAGACCTCCTCACGTTCAAGGTTACGCGGCAGCCTGAATCTCGGCTTTGAGCTATTGGCTTTCTAATTAATCCCGTTGGCGCAGCCGAACATATTCGGCTGTGTTCAGCGGCGTGTGATGAATTCATCGGGCCGACTAGAGGATACTCGAACGGCCAAGTTAGATTAATGCTAATGCCGCTGAGCAAACGCTCGCATAGCGAACTGACCGCTCTATTGACATGTACATTTTTTTTTTCCTTTTCTTTTTTTTTTATGACGCGATATATAATATGAAACCATGATCCCGTTCGATTAACGTTTAATACGGTACGTGACGTTATACAGAGAACAACGAAGCTTGTAAACGTGATATTACAAGAGAAGCGTTTCGAAGCTTAGCAGCTATTGTGTTATATGGCACTTTACGTAAATACTTATAAAAAATTGATAATTCGTACTTCGACTTAACGCATCCTCCATCGTTCCACGCGAATAATATATTTCGCTAATAATGTTTCCCGGTGAAATGCGAACGTTTTTCTCTCGATGTGAATTTTTTATTTCTAAAAAGTCGCAGCTTTTATCTTTCCCAGTCCACAATATGACATAATGACGACAGTAATATAATATTAATATTAATAATATAATAATAATACTAATAATAACACTAATATTAATAATGAACCTACTTTTATTAAACGAACCGTGACGCACATACGCGCGAGTAAGGAACTGAACAGCACGTCGCGCGGATCGCGCCCGCTAGAATTAAATTAAACAGATGCATGACTGCCGTATCCGTAATACGTGGAACGCATCGCAACGAAGTGCAAGGGAAGCCTGCGTGCCTCGCGATACCCGTAAAACTACGTCTTCCGTGATTTTCGTCCGAAGTCGAGTAATCGAGCACCCACCGGGAATTCTCGGACGCGTTATTACTCAGCCAGACCTCGCCACGTTCACGGCGGAGTTAAATTTCAATTCCCTCCCCCGCGCTTTATCGAGACGTGCTCGCAATCGTGTTCCTTTCGCTTGGGCGCGTGCCGCGGTCGGTGATCGAGAGGGAGGGGAAAAAAAGAAAGAAAAAAAAAAAAGTTTATATTATATTCACGTTTAGATGGGAATCGCAAACGGAATCCGATACCGGGCGCTGCGACGAGAATCGCAAATAGTATCTGCGCGCGGATCGAGTATCACGTTTCTCGTTATGACGATTGCGTCGGAGTTTGCAAAAATGTCTTAACGTCGCCGAGGTAGCCTGGCAGCATTCTTCAATTTCGTCCAGAAATCATATTTTCTCTTTAAATAAAATATACGTACCGCTGTTGGCTTTGCGTCTATATTCGTATATTGTAATCAAATTGCCGTGTATACGCGAGCTACTATTATTTTATTTCTTCTCTTAGTCTTTCACTGTTGATACAATTTTTTTTACTTTTTTTTTGCAATTTATCGATTGGAAAAAGTTAGAAAATTGTTTTAAAAAATTAAAACAAATATATTTCTTTTTTTTTTATATTTTTTTTTTATTTTGAGAGTCAAGTTTCTCGTATGAAGAAATTGCAGAAAGTTATCGGCGAATTGGTGATTGGTGCTTCGCGCCACCGCACTGTTGCACGCAAGTTGATCACTCGGGGAATTATGGATCGTCGAATTTGCGGCTAACCGGATCATCGCTGTTAATTTCATATCTTGTCCCGGCTACTATTTTGTTGTTAAAGGTCACGCGTATCTACGTGGCGGTATACGCATCCCCCGTGCATATGTGCCGCATGTTAATAAACCTTCGCAGCAGGCGATATTACACGCGACGTAAATGCACGCGGTGCTCGCGATCCATAATTTACTGCGCATCAATACGACATCAATAAAACGGAGACGGCGGTAATGACACGAAAGCTGGAAATTACACAAATTGTGCCGTCCACGTCGACGAGAAACCGTCGCAGTTGCGAGCGAAATGTTGTCGCGTCGTATTTGTTTAATTCACAAATGCATCGGGAACCGTCAATCTACATGATTGCGCTTTACTAAGGTTTTCGTGGTTAAAGCCACTCTATCAAGGCCTAACCTCAGCCAGTGAGTCGGACGCTATTTCCGCAAAATCGTGTTGTTTTACAAAATATTTACGTCGAAGGAAGAATCTCGATTTTCTCGTCAAACGCAATTTTTTTTTTGTTGAAACCATTTGTGAATTAATCATTCAAACATTTTCGAAAGCATTTTTCCTCTGCTTTGATACACTAAATAAGAAGGTGACCGAGAGATAAATAAAAAAGAAACTTTTTTACGTTTAAGTATCGTTATTTTTTAGATTTTAATTAGGCGAACTCTTTTGATTTATTATAACATTTATATTTGTTATAAAAAAAAGATATCTATTCACATAAATATCAATGCGGAAAGAAATCGTAAATATTTTCCCATCGTAAATAAAAATACCGTTCCACTGTCGCGGTGAGTAAAAAGCAAAAGCATTGCTGACATATAATTCATTATCGACGCTGTCGCACGGTCCAGTGGAGATATCTTATTTTTCCCTTGGTCCCCTTGATCGCGCGAGACGCTCGTTAATTTTCTTCTCCTCTTATTACAAGCGACTCCCTTCGCAAAAATCGTTATCTACCTGTAAATTATTTCTATTCATAAATTTCCGGCTGCGGTTAACATCAATTGCGCCCGGCAACTGAAGAATCATCCCGCCCAGACACTTACCGATTACGTATATATATTTATTGGTACGAGGAACTGTTTCTAAAAGTTAGCCAACCGAAATCGATTGAATCCAGCCTCGACAATTCTATCGCGGGGTTGTCAAGATTTCTCTCAATATTTTCCTTGATATCCTTCTGACTCGAGTTTTATTCCAGGGAGATAAGTGGGCGAAATTGACATATCGTGAAATTACATGTTCCGGAACATGTCTCCTGTGTACTTTGCCGAGTTAGCGCACGCCGTTGATAGAAATTCGTGAACAAAGTTTAAACCCACACGAGTGAATGTTTTTGCACATTAAAATTACACCCCGCGTAATAACCAGGCGTGGGGAACCGAATTACTTCGTACGCCAATCGAGAGATCATTACGGATCTCACGTGCCGCGGCGTTTGTTTTCTCAATTAAGGGACGTCGTTTAATCGTGAAATTTAAGATAAACAGCGAGGCCGTCTTACCGGACTCGCCTCCCCACGAGACGGGCATATTTTATCGCGACGAGCCGCGTTAATGTAAGAATTAATTGCCGAGTAATTTTTGCCGCGAATAGCGCGGGTCCCCGCGGGTCGCGTTTAATTAGCGGGCTATTGTCTACGTCGGGCTGCACATCGACATTTGTTCCCGATTCGACGTCGTATTATCGGCGGTCGTAACTTAATCTCGCAATCTCGACACCTGTATGTAGAGAAGGCACGTTCGTTTCGCACGAGCCCGCATATATGCCTGCGTATTTGCATGATGATGCAAACTGGTTTATAGGTTCGCCGTGCTCAATTTTGTCCCGGCGGCGAGCCCACGCGTTCGTGCCACCGGGCGCCCGATGACCGACAAGTTTTGACACCGCGTTTCGTTTTGATACGTGTCACAGTACGCGAAACAAGTGTGCCGCAGACGTGTGCGTAGCGTACGTCAAGTGGCCGGATTCTCTGCGCTTTATCAAGCCGCTCTGGGAGAATATCGGGAATACGAAAGACAGAATAATGCCCCCGCGTGTATCGCGTTTATTCGTTAAACCGTACGTAACGTACTATAACAATTCGTAACGCTCGCTTTAATGAAACTCGATGAAAAGCTATTGTTATCTCTCGTAAAATCGTATCCTGAATCCACGTTTACGACGCGAGATCATATTTTCGCACGTGGCAAAAATTTGCCCGGAGCCATAACGTATCGGCTTGGAAGTAATGCGACGCTTTTCAACGTCTTTTCATATTTCGGCTTAACCAATTCAGCCCCCCGTGCATGTTATAAGATCTCGTGTAACGTTTCATTATATAATATACGCATTACTACGTCAAAGGTAGACGGAGGATCAAAAGGCGTCGACTATTACGATTTTCCGATACTCTACAATGCCGTTGTAGCGAAACGTAATTTTCGCGTGCCCACGTCGAACGTGGAAGTCGGTCGGAAAGAGCTTGCGTTAGGTCAGGTGTTTCGATCGCGATAAAAGCCGCGTTCGCGGATCTGAAATGCTCTTTCACCTTTGTATGCAACAGCCGTATCCATTTTAAGCCAGATACTCGTACTCTCGTCTACCCATCTGTTTTTTTTTTTTTCTTTTTTTTCCACTTTTCTCCCTCTTTCCTTCACTTTTTGAAGCCCACGGCTGCCGTGGCTGTTTGCGCGACGTAAAACGCGGGCATTTTCTGTATTATAGTGTTTTCCTCTCGACGGTGAGGGCGAAGAGAGGGTGGCGTGCGGTATCCGTACGAATCGATAGAATTTGTATCGGAAACGATATGACATTCGTATCGCCGTCTGTTAGTTTGCTATAACACGATCAGCGAGAAGTTTGACGGCGGATATCGTATCGATTGGAAGCGCGCACGCTCCTCCGAAATTCGGACGGGATTTCAGAGGGAATTTTTGCCGGCGGGCTCTGGCACGCGAAAGAGACCGAGAGAATGGTTGCGATTGTTTGCGCGTGGTGCACGTAAATGTACTGTACGCTGATGTATGAGAAAATCCCGCTAGACCGACGTCGCGATTCCGCGAATGCAGCCCCGCGATTTGCATACGAGCCAATACACAATATTTCGCGCGCGATCAGTATACGACGAGTGGTCGACGTACGTGGCTATTTGCGTGGCTATTTCCGTGGCTATTTGCATGGTTATTTGCGTTTTGTTCAACACCTTGTTATATGCTGCGCCGTCAAGACAGGAGGAAAACAATGCTCCGCGCGCGTTAATTAAAAATTCCCGTAATTCGAGCCGCTTCATAAAAGCGCGTGAATCGAATGGAAAATCGCGTGTCGATATCCGCTAACGTCGCGGAAATCGCCATTTAAAGAGCTAGCATATTAATAAGTGCGTTAATGCATATTTCATGTATGTGCAATATAATATAAAGGATTATTTTATTTTATTTTTATTAGTATTTTTTATTTTATTTTTTTTAATACATATCTTAAATAGTTGGTGCGTTACGTTAACATCAGCTGTTGAAAAAAAGGTTTTTTGAGGCTTTTTTTTTTTACATTTTGCCTAAATATAAGAACTTGTAAGAGGAGAAAAAAAAAACACTTTAAAATTAATTAATTATTTCATGCAACGTTCGGTATATGGTGAACAGTTACTACTTATTTAAGAACTGACTTAGGTTAAATTTAACTGCACTTAGAACTACGATGTTCAAACATATAAGAAAGTAAAAAAAAAAAATTTTTTTTTTTAATTAATTAATAATAAAATTTTTTTTTTTTTTCCTTTACTTTTCTTACACGTTTAAACATCCTAGTTAGAACTACTTAGAACTATGATGTTTAAAAGTGTAAGAAAAATATGGGAAAAAAAAAAAAAAAAATTATTTAATTATTAATTAATAAAAAATAAATTTTTTTTGTCTTACTTTCTTACATGTTTAAACATCGTAGTTGTAAGTGCAGTTAAATTTTACCTAAGTCAGTCCTTAAATAAGTAGTAACCGTTCACCATATACCGAAAGTTGCATGAAATAATTAATTAATTTGAGTGTGCAAAATGGGTTTTTTTTTTTTTTAGCTTGCCAAACTTCAAACACTTGCTTAACTCAGTGATCAGAAGACAACTCTGAGTTAGGCACATCGACATTAGTAACGTCACGCGAATTAATTTTTTTTTTATTTAAATAAAATAATCATGTCGGGATTCGGACCCGGTCAACTCCCCCCGCGCTCCTCCGGACACTAGACTAGTACCATAGGCACTCGGCTAACCAGCCTTTATAATTATATTATATTTTTTAATCTATTTAAATTTTTTTTTTTTAATTTTTTTTTTATTTAGTAAAACATCTTTTGGATTGGTTTTCTTATGGGAAATAAAAATAAAATTTTTAGAAAAATAGCGCGTGCATGGTTTATACTAGTAAAGTTAAAAAAAAACGTAACATACTGAACTTGCCAGCGATCCTAAATTCGACGTGCAATCCTTATTAGACGAACATATAGACGAATCGATATTCAAGAAAAATTTGATTATCACGACGTATTGCACACACTTCGAAGCAATCGCCATACATAATTTATAAAGTCTCCGCATTGATACATCGCAAGGTGTTTGTTAAAAAATTTAGATAGTTGCAATAGAGGTACGCATCAAATCAGCTCGGCCAATATTCCCAGGCACTCTAAATGCAAATCAGTCGTATTATCCTCGTTGGATACGGTTGTCCGGGGCCATTCCACTTCTTTTTCTGCGATAAGAGAAAACTAATCCGTCTCCATTCAGCAACAGACGCGACGTGTACTAACCACTCGCAAGAGTTTTAAAGAAATGTTAATATCATTTCGTGTTTAAGGAAATAGCGTTGGCCATTCATTTGTACTTGAAAAATATTCGATCGTAATTTATTACATTGAGCGCCTCAGATTTTACGCGAAATAAATTTAATTTTACGAAAACAAAATAAAAAAAAAATTACATTTTTTTTTTCTTTCTTTCTTTTTTGTTTATACGTAACCGTTTAATAATTCCAACTGCGTAGAAGCATAACGTTTATAATTAACCGCAATAACGTTTGTAATTAAGCAATTGTGCAATGTATGTACGTGTTATTGGCATTTTCAGTAGAGCATATTCCACATGATTTGATAATTAATTTGATTGCCTTGCACTTTGCAATGGTACTCGTGCGTGAGATAATCTTATCATCAACGACGAAAGTAACGATTTATTTGCAACAAAGATTTCATAATAATTATATAGTCATATTACGAAGTTCACAAACTTATCGTTGTCGTAAAAAAATTTTTTTTTCCAAGTATATACAAGATGCTTAAAAAAAAAAAGTTGATTAAAGTGCTAAAGCATATTACGTATGTTAGTTTCTTACAAAGTACAAGTATAAAGAAGCCGACAATATTTATCTGATAAATAATAACCGCCTCATCTACTCATAACGCCACTTATTTCTCACGAGATCGCTCAAGAAAAATAATAGGAAATTTATTTTTCATTACCAGTTCGCAACTTTATTCATTTGCACGTTCGTTCCGCGTTCCTTCGCACTGCGGCGAGGTGGAAAATTGTTCGTGAACGTAATATTATTCGTTTGCGGAACTGCAATTTTTCCACGTCATTGTGATCGCGCCGAATGGAGATATTCCCGAGGGATGTCGCGATCGATGAAACTCGGGAACAAAAAAAAAAAAAAAAAAAAGAGGAAAAGAAAAAGCTGCGAGTATAACGTGGGTAATAGATAAAAATTCCTTTTAATATGTTTCTATTTTTGCGTAATAATAAGCGACAGTTGAACGTATCCGTCACAAAGGGTTCATATCTCATGTGAGGCTCATTAAGGGGGCTCGTTAATCAAAGTGGTTTCATCATCTTCGCGGGGTATCTCGTTGTCAGTTATAATGCCAATCAAGGTAATTGTGATGTGAAATTAAATGCGGCTCCGTGATATATTTAGGGTTTTTAATTGCCGTCGTGTCTATTCCACAATTATTGTGTTTAATTACGTTTTAGAAGCCCGAAATTTCTACGATCACAGTTATTAGAATTTAATTATTAATTAATCAAACTGGCATGATTTTTATCAAAAGAAATTACAGTTTTGCATTAATGTCAGAGTTACGCTAACAATAACTAAATATACATATGTATAATAAAATCGTAGGTTTCTTTTTTGTAATTTTTACAATGTATTTGAAGTTAGGATATAGCTTTTATTTATTTATTTATTTATTTTTTAATTTCTTTTATTTGCTGTATGGCGTAATATGCATCGAGCTGCGACATGCGATTTTTATCAGTGCGCATCGTTATTTTAATTTTTAATTCAATATTTTTTTTAAAGATGAAAGGACAATGCCTTTCGCGAAATTGTTTAGTTTTATTGCGTCATGCTGATAAATTACTTGTAATTCTCGAAGGGATGCTTGATACGCCCGTAATAAGGTAATGGCGTACCGTTTCACGAGATTGTTTTGCCAATTATGGCAAATTGAAGGCTCGTGTTGATTTTCTTTGAAGAATTGCAGTTATTTCTGAGTTTAATGGCACAAGATTGTTCTTCCACGAGACAAATTATCGGAAAGTTTCGATGACATAAGATCAGAGATGGCAGTCACGAAAAAAAAAAAAAAAAAAAAAGAGGATCGTTTACCACGAGACACGCGGAAGTTATAATTTATTTCGCGTTGTTACGTATCCCGTGCCACTTGGGAAATATTTTCAGATAAATCGCACGTCGAAGCTGAGCACTGGAAAATTAAATGTAAATATAATTCCGTTTAAAACCTGAAAGTAATCTGTAAAGACGAATGAATGAAATAGATTTCTATTTATATACGTTCTTCTTGCTTCTGACGTCAGCCAGCGAGCCAAGATGATCGAAGTGAGCAAAGCGGAGGCTTTAATTTTATTTTGTTGTTACCGCTT
The DNA here is from genome assembly GCF_019399895.1 of Cardiocondyla obscurior. Lineage (NCBI taxonomy): Eukaryota > Metazoa > Arthropoda > Insecta > Hymenoptera > Formicidae > Cardiocondyla > Cardiocondyla obscurior. The sequence continues at coordinate 10,087,793 of NC_091867.1, forward strand.
TGAAGAATATTTTCAATATTTTTATGCATTCCGTGCCGCGGAAGAATGAAATATTCCTAGGAAATCGGTCGTCCGGCTATACATACAACAATAAATGGGTTTTCTTGCGTGAAAACAACGTGAGATATTCCGCGTGTGAGTTTCGAAACGCAGTCGACGAACATAGATTCATCCGTGCGTTACGGCTCACGTATTCACGGGCTGGCCCGACGGACACGTAGCGGAAAGAAAAATGGGGTTTCGAAAAAGAGCCTTTCGCTTTTGCGTCTCGCTCGTGACGTGCGGCGATACGCGACAAATAGCGCAACTAGTCCCGCGTGTTTGTAGTTCCACGAACAAATAAACAAACAGGAGTTCCAGGCGTGAACTGCTACGCCATTTGTAACACCTGTATCAATGTAACACGGTATCGATTCGCCGGTTTCCAGCTTCGCGCAAAAAATCTCGGTTTAACCCGCAAAATTATTCGGCCACTCGAGCTCATTTTTCACTCCCGCATTACCGTACGTTATTCGAGATCGTAAGAAGGAACGCGACGGCAGAAAAGACGCGAGGAAAAGATTTTAATTTTGTCGTGTAAATATATCGAGCATCACGGATAAAAACTCTTAACAACAGTTGGTTGGACGAATGGAAAGTAAATATGCGGCAGGAATAAAGCGTGAGAAATTATGTTGAGCAAATTTGAATACAATAACCCCCGCCTTTCAAAGCGAAGAGCGCGAGATTAAATTATCACGATTTTAGCATCGCGTAATTAAAATGTATGTAAGATAAATAGCGCAATAAATAATTTATTGCGTACAAACTTCGTTATCTCGCTGTTATTTATGGCCTCGAATAATATAGTGGTTTACTTTTTTTTTTTTTTTTTTTACATTTGATAAGAGAGAATTAAATAAATTAGATAGAAAGAATTAATTTTATCTGCGCGCCGGGTACGTTTATACAGAACTTAAAACTGATAAAAGATGCATTTCAACTGGAGGTGCAAAATGATAAATATATAAACGGTAACTAGATACACGTTAGATAAATCAAATTTTTATTATTTAATAATCAAAACAGTAAGATAACACTTGAATTAATTAAAGCTATTAATTATTGATTAATTAACGAACAACGTAATTGTACCCTATTTTCATTAGTGTAATATGTTACGTAACTATTTTGACTATATTGTTGCAAAAGTGTATGAGAAGTAGTTAACAACTTAGTTCACTCGAAACTCGCAAGTTCTCGTGAAACTCTTGACGCTTCCTTGAAGGTTGTACTTAAATCATAAAGGTATACTAGGCAATAATTACAAAAATATAACCAGCCGAAATTCAGCGGCAATAAGATATTTTATACAATTTTTCTCTCGCGCGGAAGAAAAGTCAATATTGTACCATATTGAACGATAAAAAAAAAAAATTTATCGCGTAATGATCGTGCGATGATATTAATATCGTAACCGCGACGGGGCGGTTTAAAGCGAAACCCGAACGGAGTGCCATAAATCTCAGTTGTTGCTTGACGAATTTAACTTTCGAAGGCGTCTGTATATCGCCTACATATAGTAATAAGAAAGTCAGAACCGGCCCCGTGACAAGTTAAATTCTCACGTGAAGAAGTTTCAAGTTCTCTCTAAATTCGGTGCCCAGGGCAAACGCGTTGACGGGGGAGTTATCTAACTCGAAGAAGCGCGCGTGACAGGATGTTAGATGTTCCTACAGGAACCATGTATCGTCGCGATGCCTCTCGGGGGATTGGTCGGAATTAGATGTTGATCTGCGAGATGAGCGTTACCCGCGACTTTATTTGACAATGGCCCTCGCGGTGACAAGGGTGGACTACGACGTAGTGTCGCTAAACTCTCGCTGGGAACAGACAGACCTGGTACGAAAGTTGCCCATTGTGGGGAAGCACTCCATAACTTGTGCTCTGCTTTCGATGTATAGATCCCGCAAGTTTGCCGATGCAAAACCCCCTAGCAACGACTTCGATAAGAAAATCGCGTCTGGCGGTTCTGGACCGTATTTACAATTTATGACGTTAGGTTGTTGCACCGAACATTTTTTTTTCAGATTATCTTTAATTATAAATTCGCCTCAGACCCGTCTTATATTATATTCTTTCGACTCGGCACGGTATTACCGATTTAAAATTGCCCATATAAACTCCTCCCCCCCCCCTCCCTCCCTCGAAACATCAGGTATTATAAAATCAAATATCGGACACGCCAGCGAGCCTCGAGTGACGAGGGTCGATATCGTCGTCTCTAATTGAAAGAGGATCCGTATCGCGCCATAATCCGCCCTCTGACATTTTGTTCGTAAAATCGTGTACGATGTCAGTGATCCGACACCACTTTGCCGGTAGCTAAGGATTCTCGTCGTTATCTGTTTGTAAATTTCTAGTCCGCCGTTCCATAGGAATGTGCGACGGCGTTCTTAGGCAGAAGGGGTGCCATTTGATATCTTGAAAAATTACGAATATTATTTCGCTTTCGCTTTCAGAGATATGCTAGTTTCCGCGCTGCAAAAAGAAAGAGAGGAAGAAGAAAAAAAAAAGGAATTAAATAAATAAATAAATACGCGTAAATTGAAATAATTCTATTAATTATTTATAATATATATCTATTAATTATTAGCGAAACTCGCCGACCTTTTTCGCGGCGCAATTTTGCGCTCACTGTCGTTAGGCAGCTTGCGGGAAATTTTTATACGGCACACGTCAAAATGATTTGATTTCCCGAAAATGTTCTAAAATCACCCGAAGAATATATTACGTTCTTTGTGTGTTTTATGCGATCGCGTTGCCACTCTTGTCACGACCTCGTTAACATTATCACTCGTGCACATGTTACTCTTAGGTAATACCATAGAGAGGCCGGCTTTACCGGAGATAAGAGGGATCGATCAATATTCGTGCAAGCCCTTACGATTTCACCATGGCGTCACGTAGTACTTTTAACTCGAAAGCCTTCGAAATGCGAGCGTTATTAATTCCGGAAGATTGATGTATAGACGACAGTGATGGCCGCGACGGGGCGCGAACCTCGGAATTGTTCTTGCGGTAATTTTCGTTTCTGCAGGGCAAAGCAGCTGCAACAATTGATCTTACGTGTAATCCCTCCATTTGATCCCGCCATGAATTATTGCCGTACCGCCGCTCGGAAAAGATTTCGAGAACGGTGTGTTCGACGGGGCAGAGCAGATGCAATTAATAGCGTGTCGGTTTCTGCCGGCGCACCGGAAAATTTAAACAATGATGTAACAATATTATCGCAACGAGAATAAAATTTATTACGGAAAAGAAAGTAGCCGAGCGGATGAATTAATTAACTTCCGGTAATAATGAAGGAACACTCTACAATTTAAAATGTAAATTTCCTGAAAAAAAAAAAAAAAAGAGAGAGAATTATCGATTATAGGAACATCCTTTATTATTGTTACATTAACTTCGTACAAACAATTTTATCCGCGAATCAAATATTGAAAGTTTCTCATCGGCAATTTTAACTTGACTAAGTAAAAAAAATCTTAATTAAAGCTAAATACATGGTGCAAATGTTTAAATATTGCTTAAAAAATTTCCATACTATTAACTCGATTTTACCGAATAATATAAAACCTATAATTGTTAAACGTTAAGTAACTATTGAAACAAGACGAGGAAATAAATTAGAAAAAAAATGTAATAAAATAAACATATTAATTATTTTATTATTATCTGTTTGAATAATTAATTCTGCTTTGATAGTCAATTTGTAATATCTTAATATAATCCAACTTCGCTCAAGCTTCTGGTATCAAAAAGAGGGTCAGGCGTCGCAGGCGATTCTTTATTTTATTTCGTTCGGAAAGAGGCTTTGTCCTTAACAAAGTTTTTTTTTTCTTTTTTTTTTTTATTTCCTCGAGGGGTTCGGCCAGTTGGCGAGGCTGGCCGTGAAACTTTCGCGGAACTCGATTCAACTTAAAGGCTCCGCTGGCAAATCTCCTTCGACCCGAAGTAGCTCTCCCTCTTGGAAATCGCGCCAAGCCAATTTCCCCGCTAAAAAATATCCGGCGTGGCGGAATGGCTCTCTTTATTCCCGCGATTTACTCCCCGGCTTTCTAAGGAAATTAATAGCGACGTTCCCGGGAACGAGTGCATTTGGAACTCCGGCACGCTTTTGATACGCCAACGTTCACGAAAAGTGCGGCCCGTCCAACGGTTAACTCGTACCACTTCGCGCGTTCCGGCACGTAGAAGCGATTCAGAACTAAAGTCACTGCTCGTAGACAGGACAGGTTTAATTTTACTAAGGTTTAGTTTCAACAAAGGACATGTTAATGCTTTTCTTTTTTTTTTTATTTTTTGTTAAATTAATAAGAGCATCTCGAAATACGTATATTATAATTTTATTGATATAATATATAATCATTATTATGTTCCAGGCAAAGACGGTTTATTTTCAAGTGTCCAGTGCGCGGAAAGATGACTCGAAACATCCCATCTGAGAGGAGGAGCAGGCTCGGGACGGGCATCCTGCATCGGCGGAGCAACTTTTAGGTAAGCATTAATTTCTCTAATAAAATCTTTATTAAAAGAAAACCTTGACTTTTTTTTAATTAATTTTTTAAACTAATATACATATCTAAATTAATATATTTCTTTTTATGTTACAGACACCGCCTGAATTCTACAACTCCGCTGAAGCTCATGCAGATCGGTAAGTCGCATGACTTTCTTTTTCGTAGTTTCTTAGTAGAAGCGCACAAATTGGGATTTTTTTTTTAATTTTCCAAGCTCAAAAAAATGAGCTTTAAGGTTCCCTGATTATCTCCATTTTCAATTCGATGAATCGCGCCGTGTTTATTCGTAACGAGCTATAATCTACCCAAAGACGGCAATCTACGTTCGTGAATGCGCGCGATGAATTTCCGTAAATGCGGTTTTCGCATTACGCGAGTTTAATAGACCTGCCAAGGATCACATCGCTGATCAAGACCCCGCGCATTTCTGCGAGTGCACTATTCCTGCCGATAAATACGATGTATGCACGCGACGCGGCATTGTGTAGCTTCACGTCGCAAATGAGAAATTCCGCCAAAAAGAGAAGACTAATGCAACCCGAGAGTTTGACGCCGAGCGATTACGGGCGGCCTCCGCTCCCGAGAGTAAAATTACCGAAAGTCGCCGTTCGTCCGCGAAATAACGGGGGCGTGAAGGCTGAAGGGGTTGGCGCGCGATGCTACTCGCGTGACGGAATAGTTTGCGCGAAGTTGCTTACGCGTGCCAGCGTTAATGGCGCAATTCCCAGCACGGTGTCGGGCGAAACGACCGAGCATTTTCCAATCTTACTTGTTTGCGCGCCGTGTCGATACCGCGGACGGTTACGTATGCACGTAGAATCCACTGAGACAGTGAGAAATTCAGCCCGGCTAAAATACGGGGTACGCGCGCAGCTACGTAGCTTCGTTTATTATCGCACAACTCCAGCCCGACGAGAGGGAACATTTCGCGAAGAGCTCTAGAATTTAAAGATACGTAAAAGAAAGAGGTGAAGACGGAAACTTTTTTTTTTCCGCCGGGGTAGGTTGATCTTGGCTCGCCACCGCGGGCATCTAGGTGTCTCGGGGAGGTTTATGGCCCGCATCTTTGCTGCGCTCTTGTAAAACGCGGATGAAGTCGTCGCATTTTTTGTTACACTGGGATAAAACGACCAGGCCGCATTTGCGCCCGGTGGCTTTCAATCCGTAAACCGATGAAAAGCGCGACGCGGTGCCCGTTCGTCACTTGAGACCTTTAACGTCAATGTTACGGAATGGACGTAATATAAATGGACGTAACGTTCGCCGCATTCTCGACTGGGTCTATTAACCTCCGCCGGGAGTGGTATCCGCGAAATATTCTGAAGCACCGGAACGTGCACTTGCGGGAAGTTTATATTCCGCCGGCGAACAATAGATAAATTTTAAAACAATTTAAAGAAACGATGGAAAACAGCCGCGGCGCAAACAAATGAAATTAATTTTCCACGGTAGACCTGATTATCTCGTCCTGCAGGATATCTGCATTGGTTAACTGAGAATTTCTTTCCGTCAGAGAAAGAATTGTAATTAGTAAAGAAGCGAATTACAACGTGAAAATGTTAAGCGGAAAGAATTTTTTTTTTTATTTATTTATTTTTTTTTTTTTTTTATTAGGACAATTCCGTTTTCCAACCGAGAGATTACTTTTATTTTAATAATGCTAATGGAAAATGAAAGAATTAAGGAGTATTTATCATTAAAATTTAAGAAGCTGCAATCTGTTATTTTTATTAAGGAAGTAGAATTTTACGTTGATTCAAGAACGGTCCGTATTTTTATTTTAACGCAGGGCTAAGGATTTATATATTTATATATTTAGACTTTTCGCGCATATCCAGAGGACCAGCGGTAATAGAATTCAAAAGTTACAAATGCTTCGCAGCATTTGCCTTATGTACGTACCAGTTTAATATGCTCATTTCCTCTCGGATATTTCAAACACGTGTTTTTCCCTCGTCTCACGTTTGAAAACCTGGTACACGAAACTCGAGCGTCATTACACCGGTTGCAATTTCACTGTAATTGGCGCATTGCGCAGACCGAGAGGAAATTCGTGGATTTTCCTTTATGCAAACCGAAAGACCACGGTATAGTGAACGGAGAAACTTATCGCACGAAAATAACACAGGAAGAAGTACAAGTTGAACAAACGTGGTCTAAGATTATTACGCGAGAGGATTTCGAAAAAATTTTCTTGATGTTCCCTATAAAAAAAAAAAATTATTTTTGGCCTAAAGTACACATTTATATTTATAATATACTGTCTGGAAAGTTTGTGGTCGCATTTACAGAATTAATAAAAATAATTAAAACTCAGGCGCGTAATATCTGCATCGTTTTCTTACTTGGCTTTCGCGCGGGAAATGGAAAATTATTAATTTAAAACACGTCGTTTCATATTATAATTTAATATCGGAAATCAAATATATTTTATGTCGCATGGAGTTAAATGTCAAACATTATTTTCCGCCGTCGGAGTATTAAACGTTTGTAAATATCGCAAATGAAACGTTCGCTTGAGTGGAGCGAAAACGTCGGTGATTTCGTGTTAAGCTTAGTAGCCGTATTGAGTGGACAACTTTGATCTTCCAGCGCGATTGCGGGATAAAAATTAATTGAACGCGTCAGCGCGGGGAGACAATTGAACGTCGTGCCTTTTTTTTTCTCTTTTCTAGGACGCGATGAACAGGCTGATTTTAATTCGGATCGACGCGTTTAGCATAATATAACGCCGTGGCAATGACTAATGCAGAGTTATTATCGCGGTAACGTCAAATCCTCGGTTTACGTTTGCATAATGACGTGCAAGAGTGCAACCGATTTAACGAGCGCGCGATTATTAGTGAAATACAATAGACTCGTGCCGGCCAATTAAAGAACAACCGTCGGCGAAATTCGAATTGATAACGTATCGGACTCATTAATGATTCAGTAATGAAAGAAATGTCGCGAAATATTAATGTAGGATCGTCGCGAGGCCTTCCACTAACATATCCTACTCTTTATTCCATGAGAACACAAACATATGTAGCGTTATCTAGCCAAACCCCAGTTTAAGCTAATCTACCGTATCGATTTTTGTTAAGGTTTAATAATTATACAGAATGTTAAGCGCTACTCGTCGCTCCGCTTTGTACGATTTCGCATCGAAATATTATATCTATTCTGTTACATTTCACGCGTGTGTCTCGCAAACATTTTTACCCTCCGCTGTGCACCGACGATATTATTACAAATATTCGTAAATGATATCGGCGACCATTAATCCGCGTTTCTGCAGCTTAATTAAATATAATCTCCACCGGTAATTCAACCGTATCGAGTTGAGTTCGGCGCAACAAAAATGTATGGATTTTCCTCGCAAAAACGTGAATATCAAATCGCAAACGAAAAGCGCTCCGATTTCCCCCTATTACGGCTACGTAATCCGCGAGTTGGCGCGTTTACGTCCGCGTAATCACCGATTTTGGTCAGGCATTCTAATTAGAGAGATTATGATGGGATTTCACGCGCGGTGGGCGTGCGACCGCCGTGCGGCGCGGCCATTTGTTGTTACATTGATTTGGCAATTGATCGACGTTGACAGTCCGAACGAGCTGTATTTTAACGCGAGATAAACGTATCAGTCGCGCAATTCACGCGTTTCACCCACTCGATGCGTTTCATGGAAACTGGCTTCATTACACAGCTCTTTTTTGCGAATGCGAAATCGAGTTTTGCCGAATTGCATTGTTACAGCGCTGTTTTTTTTTCTCTCTCTTTCTCTCTCTCTCTCTCTCTCTCTCTTTTTTTTCTCCGCGTTGATAATTAAACCCGCGCCCACAATTGCGCGCGAAAGCTCGCGGGGAAAGAGAAGTCTTTGTTTCGTTAACGTAATAATGCAATTTTCATCGACTGATTTGTAAAACGTAACACGATATTCGTGTAACGCGTGTGAAATAAGGTGTAATAAAAATTTGAGCAAAGAAAGGGTCGTGTACATTTTCCAAATTGTTTAAACAATAAAAAAATAAAAGAAAGAAAGGAAAAAAAAAATGGTTCAACAACGAAAAGCACGGACCGGCACCCTATTTTCTTATTAAACTCGTGCGACAAATATAAAAGTATGAAACTCGTTATTTTATATTAAGCTCCTCGCCACCCGTGACGATATTGAAATCGTGACGTCAGGCGCAAGGTGTCACACGCCCGAAATTCTTGCGTGCCATTGTCAAATAAAAACACATTCTGACAAAACGTTTTAGATGCGCTACAGCGTATCTAGTAAAATATACTGGAAAACGACCTCTTCTCTCGACAGTTAGTAAACGGTTATAAAATGAACGTGATACGGAGCGTAGACGGCGCGTACGTACGCAAACACGAGTAGCGGGCGACTTTACGGCGAAGGAAACGGGATAGAAAAGTCTGGCTTACCGCGATAGATATTCAGGATACTAAATCAAATACCACTAAAAGCGGAGAGGAACTTTCAACGATATTTCGTACGTTGTAAAAAGTTGCTGAAACAATGCTCGTTATTTTTCTTTTGATAGAATCTCCTGATGGGAAAATCGAGAGCTTCTTAGAACCTCATTACTTTTATCGCGAAATGAAAGATTTTCCTCGAAACAACTTTATCCTTTAAAGACAATTTCATTTGGCTTCTCGGTACGGAGGAGCTCATTAGCATTTTGCAAAACCCGTTAAATTCAATAAAAGGCGGAAGTTTACCTAGCAAATATTCATTATCAGTCTCGTTATTCCTACATCGGAAGTGGCGGGCAATTATTGCCCGAGCGCAATTCTGCCGATAGAAAAAAAAAAAAAAAGGAAAGTTGATAATTCTTTTGTAATCGCTTCCGCATTCACGGGGACATTTGCGAGAATCTCTTTAGGAAAAACTTCGATAATACTCCGACAGGCTTCATTACGAAGTTTCGAAGCTGCCGCCTCGGCTTCGCCGGTCCGCTCGATAATGGAAATTTGTCCGGACAGATCGAACGATTCGCAGGGAAGAGTTGCAGCGCCGACGCGAATTCACCGAGAAATGGTACACGTACCCGTACAACCCACATTCTTTATGCGCATTTGGCATGCGAAGAGCTCACCTAGTTCAACGGTAATCGATTCATTTGACATGACAATTCCGTTTCCACGTTCGTTTTTTTTTTTCTATTTTTTTTTTTCTTTTTTTTTAGTCACCCAGGATATTGGTTTTTCCGTTATTATTTACTCCGCGTCGCGCTACGCAATTATTATCATAATTGCATATAAAACTAATTAACGAAATTTTTAATTTAAAACTTGGCCACCGGGGTTGACGTCGGAGCAGGGAATCGGCAAGGTAAATGACAGCCGGTCGTATTTAAAATTGTATCTAATTAAAGTTGCTTAAAGCCTGATATGGTATCGCGCGCGTACTGACGAGGGAGTCTTTGATTTCCGTCGTGCGTCTCACCCCCGGCGGGACAAGATATTGGCGGCAACGCCCGTTGAAATGTTGCACAAGACACTTCGCGTCACGTCGCGCTGTAAAAGTACGATTTAATATCGCTGCCCCGGAGCCTTTCGGAGGCGTAGTTCGTACTCGGCTTTCAAACAGGAGCCGAGCGCAGCCCGTGGGTGGGTAAAAGCTCGGGGCTTTAATATATAGAGGCTTCCCGATAGAATCTAACATCATCTTCGCTCCCGTGAAACTTTCCGACGCGTCATTTCCGGTTACCGCTCGCGGGGGCCGCTTCGCGTCGGAGCTGCCGAACTTTTTCGCCGCGTTCCTTCTTTCGCGATCGCGAAAACGCAGGTCCGGTTCGCGCCGACGTGCATTCGCTCCGTTGACGCTAAAAACATCTCGAGACTCGCGGGATGAACTTCTTTTTTTTTTTTATTTATTTATTTCGCTTCCGCCACCTCGTTCTGTATTTCCCCAGTGGCGATCCTGCGATCGGCGTGGAAATATAAAAGACCGGGGCTGTTTGTACATCGCAATCAGAAATCCGATATCACGGCGATTGTGAATACCGAAAATAAAAATGTTCAGAAGCACGCTCTTTCGAATTATTTTGCGTAAACTTAATTTTTCAATTGAATTTTTGCCGAACAATTTTACATCCACTACAGTTGACGATATTCAATCGTGTAAATTTTTTAATTCCACAGCGTGCGCCGATCGTGCATGCATACGCGTTATTTATTTTCACCCTCGCGTTTCCTTCATTGTGGTGGCGCGCGAAATTATAAATGGACCTCTGTCGCGGCGATTTACAAATCGCCCGGAGTGGCTTTTACACGGGCGCGAAATATTTATTCGCGGCGGTAATCGATCGACTCTGCTTTAATCGACCGGCACAATCTGCAGAACCAGACTCGTATAAACAGACGAGGGATGTGTGTACCATTTTTCTTCGAGTCGCGCCTTCCATTTCGCTTCGGTTTGCACGTGCGACGGGCCGGCGAATGAACGCGGTAACTCTTCGCGTGGCGCGTCGTTACGCAAGTCGAACAGTCTGTTTAGGATGAGTATACTTTATCGGCGCGTCAGCGGAAAATGCAAAGAAACGACCCACGTTCCACAAATAGGTGGGTAGATTCCTCGCCTGCCGCATTGCGTCCAATTGCCCAAAAAAGGAAAAAAAAAAGAGAGAGAAAAAAAAAATGTTGCACCACGAGAGAACATCGCTATTTCACGAGAATCCCCCGATGTTTTGTTTCGCTTGCCCGACCGCAGCCTAGACCGGAGATGGAAACCGCGCGCAAGCATTCGAACGGGCTCTTCATCCTCGCGGCCCCTCGTAAAGCACGGGATTCCTTTCTTCAATATGTACGTTGTGCACGTATGCGTGCACTTGCGCGTGTACGTATAATATGCACCAGGATAGCCGACTGGCATTTGTCGTTTCCACCCCCGGAATCCCATAAAGTACACGCGCGAGGAAAATGGAAAAGCGACGTAGATGAACGCTCTCGCGGAATCAAAGCGTCGCACCGAAAGGGCACGGAAAAATCGAGTTTCTTGGGGACGAGCGATGTGTCCCGGGGTTCAAAGGGCGAAAGCCCCGCGACACACGGGGGATGTAACGCGAAGAAATTTTATTTCACTCTTTTTTTTTCTTTTTTTTTTCTTTTTTTTAACGGTAAATGAAGGACGAGGCCGAAGCGAATATTACATTCGAGAAAGTAACGGAGAACAAATGCGTAAAATCCCGATGTACGTACGAAGAGGGTACCGAGGTGTAAAAGAATACGTTTGATTAACCTTTCGGTTGGAACACTGAGCTATGGTGACCCGATACGATTTTTAAACGCTGGGATCTCGAAGCAGGCACTCGCGAATAATGCGAGACACCGTAGGAGATTCGACTTCTAGTCGAAATAATAGGTATTCTCGAACGATCCGCGAACCCCAACGAAAATTTACGCGTAATGTAAGCCGCGACTTGCGGTGCCTGGTAACTTTGCGTAACGAAATCTATTTGCGTACCTCTCGCGGTTTCCTTTTCACAAAGCCGCGTCGTTGAAGTCCTTCGAGGAACTCGAAGGCTGATCCAGTTCCTTCGAGATGTTCGTCGTCTGCTCTAGAATGATCATTTCGCATCCCTCGGGGTTCTGTGCCTTCGTGTTACTAGGCAGCAAGGTCTCCTGCATGGTATTATTACCGTTACATATCTTGTCGCCCCTGCAGCTCAGCTTGGTCCTCGGAATGCTGTCGTCGGAGTTTCTTGAATAACACGGCAGAACCTAGAAAAATGATGACGTAAGATTTTTATCCGATACCCTTTAGCGACGTTATTGCACCCGGTGCTTCGCTATTTGGCAAATCCCGTTTTTTTCTCAAGCGTATTATTCGTTATTATTCGCTGGCTTACGTTGAATTAAATTTTCACGAACGTATACCTCCGTTCTGGTCAATAATTAATTCTAATTCGTGCAAATGAAAAATACTATTATACGACTCCTTCGAAATTAGCTCAACTCTTTTCTTTTTTTTTTTTTTTTTCTCCGTTTGTTATTACTCGTGCGAGATATTCGACGGCTTTCTCCATATTTTCATTTATCAACTCGGACGTATGCTCGCCGATAATTCTTCACGGGGGCAAAAATCCGTTGGAAATAATTTCACACCGAGGTGAAATTATTAATCGATCCCGTAATTGTGGTTTATGAGAGCGCTCGAAGTCGTTACGGAACAATCGTCGGGCATATTTTATTATTGCAAAAGGAAAAAGAAAAAAAGGAACTTTCAGTCGGACATTGATGAAACGACGTAATCAAGTTGCAGGGGACATGAATAATTAAAAATTAATCAAACTCGAGGACGAAAATGCTCGTGACTCGACTTACGGGCGAAACTCAGCTCCCATTAATATCCAAGTGTTTTTTATGAGGGCGATTACGTCACGAAGTCAAATTCTTAGATATTAATTTTATTAATTCCCTGGATATCAGATTCTATTAATTGATCGGGAGTTTGTACGCGATAAACGGCGGAGCCCAGCGTTACAGCGATAAGCAGCGGTCGCTACGTCGAGCGATATCGTTTCGCCCGCGCTTCCGCTTTTCCGTGACAAAATAAATGTATATGAAGAGAAAAACAAATGAAAGGAGACGGATACAGCGGCAACGGAAAAGATAAGGAGGAAATATAAGGGAAACCAAGTGCGATGTAAAATCCGGCGCATATTTTCCAATAGAACGCAACGAAAGAAATACCGCGGAGGTGAAATATTCTTATCGCGCGTAAATCGTTTTCCGCGAACGCGCAACTAGCGAGGAGAGAAATCTGCTTCGCGCGAACGATAAGAAAAGCTTGTTTCTTTATTAATTTTTTTTTTTTATTTTTTTTTTCTTTGACAAATGCGGCCATGAATTGAAACGCGCCAGTCCGCCGATGGCTTCGAATCGATTTAATACCGCCACTGTTCGGAATGCGAGACACATTCAATAGGTACACCCGGCAAAGCGCGCCCGATACGTACAACATACATCTGGTATCGCATTCGCGCGACTATCTTCTTGCCAGGCCGCGACTATTTTACTATTAGCGCGTCGATACTCGAAACAAGTTTTGATCTCGTTGCGCGAAACACGCCGCGGAGAAGAGCTAACTTCGCCGCAAATTAATTTCGGGGGCGATAGGATTCGAGACGTGTCCCGTCGATTTCTCTTCGAACGTGTCGCAATCGAGAGCGTAACGCCTCGGAGATTCCCGCTCCTTCAGTCTCGATATAAACAGTCCCCGTCCCAATTACTTAAAGTGCATCCCTCGTGCGAGGCCCCGTCGAAATTGCATGCAGTTAGTTCCGAACGCATTAGACGGCGTAGCGATGTAATATCGCCACGCTAAAAGTTACACGGGCGAAGTATACCAAGGTAAACGTTGCGTGCATTAACTTTTAATATTACCTCGTTTCATAAAACCAAATACTCCCCCAGGTCCTTTCCCAGGGCTTGAAAAAAATTTCGAGAACGTATCCGTAATTGTCTGCGATATAACTTTATTTTATTTTATTTTATTTTTTCTTTTTTTTTTCTTTCTTTTTTTTTGGAGAAATATTGTGTAGCTTAAATAATAGGAACTGACTGGTTAAATATTTGAAAAACCTCGGAGAACATTTTCTGGATATGTGTTTGAGAAACTTGCCTCGGGAACTTCGAGAGTTTAACTTCTAACGCGCCGTTTCTAGTAGAAATTTTCTGCATCTCGAGGATTTTACAGATATTATTTTGCGAAGAGTATTATACTCGCGATCTTCTTCTCCGACTGTAATAAACGTAAAAACCAATGATCTGCTAATGTACTCTAAACTCCATAGTAATCCACTTAAAAATTCACTCAAAAGAAAAAAGGAAAGAAAAAAAGAAAAATAAAAAAAATAAAGAAATGAGTGACTGGCGGAATGGCTCGACATAATGTGAGCTTTTCACTCATATAGCGGAAAATTTTTCACATCTTTGTTACAGTGCGAGTTTTTGAATTTTTCACTCTGCAATATGGAGTGCGTTCGTGTAATTTGATTTTCTTTTTAAACAAATATTTTCACTCTGTTTAATGTCAAGTAATTATTTTCGTTCGTGAAGAACAAATAAAGCACGTGACTTGTAAATGAATTTAATTTTCAATTTATCTCTTTGTAAGGTAAATATTAAAATACTGTATCGTTAATTTTTTTTTTTTTTTTTTTTTTAATTTGTATAATGCTTTACTTTATGCAACGTTAAATACAGAGGGATAATATTAAACAAAGAAATGAACTTTAAATTACACTTTTAGATTAGGTTATACGCAAAAAGATTATGTGTAATTAAGATCTCACTTGCTTGCGGCTCGCCGTGCGAAATAATTAAGTATAAAGTACCCGTTGAAAATCGAGTATAATAAGTGATGTCATTCGTTCATCAATCGAGTTAATTATTCACTTCGAAATGAATAATACATTCACTTCAATTTAAAGTTGAACACGTTTACTTTTATGAAAAAGTGATTTCTCACACTTTTTATAAAGTGGTTGATTTTTTGCCGCCGTTTGAAGTGAATATCTACTCGTTATCGCGAATATCTAACTTTGCAGTTGAACTTTCCTCTAAAAAATGTAAAACTTAGTTGGCCTTGTAATCTGATAAAAAAAAAAAAAAAAAGAGAAAAAAAGAAAAAAGAAAAAAAACGAAAGATGAAAAATTGACAAATTCAGTACGTACACACCTGCTTGAACTCTTTGCGGAAGTTATCGTTAAGCCAGGCGTAAAGGAACGGATTGTAGCAAGTGCTGCTCATGGCGATGCAATGCGACATGAAGAAGCAGAGTCTGTAGTAAGACCAATCGTTGGCGTACGAGTAGAAGTCGTCGACGACGTTAACGATATTGAGCGGCAGCCAAGACACGCCGAATATACCGACCATGGCGATCAGCATCCGGTTGGTCCGGCGTTTTCTCTCGCGATCCGCCTCCTCGCGTTTGCTGGTCTTGCTGCCGGGCTTGGCGCGCGCCCGGTCGTTGAGCTTAATCGACACGCATATGTAACAGAAGGCGATCACGAAGAACGGCACGACAAACTGCAGTATCGAGGTGAGCGAGCTGAAGACTTTGCGGAACGGTTCGCTGGGCCAGTTCTCTTCGCAGAAGGAGATATACGTTTCCTCCAAATGCATGTAAAGCCCGTACGGTAAAGTGACCAGCAGCGCGATCACCCAGATGCTCACGATGATCGCCAGGCATATCTTGATCTTCATACGCGGATGGAACGGATAGAGAATCACCAGGAACCGATCGACGGCTATGCTGGTCAGGGTGAGCGTGCTGATGTAGACGCTGACCCCTTGGGCGTAGGGCACCAGGTGGCAGAGCGTTTTACCGAAGACCCAGCCGCTCAGGAAAGTGTACAAGGGAGTGAAGGGCACCGCCAGGACGCAGAGGAGCACGTCGCTGAGAGCGAGGTTCGCGATGAAGAGATTGGTGACGGTGTGCATCTGACGATTACGTCCGACGACGAACACGACCAGCACGTTACCGAATATACCGAGCACGAAGATAACGATGTAGAAAACGCAGAACACTATCTGGACCGTCAGATTCGACATTATGTCCTCCGCCAGGTAGCTGGAGTTCCGCGTCGACAGGTTCTGCATGGCGACCAGATGCCACCGGGCGTTATTTGCGCTGTATCGTCATTCAAGGCGCATCCTGAAGAGCACGTTATTCGCGTTACGCCGCCCTGGCCTCCTCGTCCGCTTCTTCCACGGCTTCTCCCTCTTCGCTCCTACCTCGTCGAATCGATCATGCGTCAGCGTGCCGTTGACGCGGATGGACTTGCTGATGCTTCATCATCCCCCCGCGACCACTGCCAGACGGGAAAGGTCGATCCGGTAATGCGACTCGGCGATTCGGGAATTAGCCGGAAGAACAGCGGGGCGCGCGCCGTTGTCGATCCGAGATTCGCAAATTAATTTCTCACGTAGCCACCTCGCCCATTAACGTTGGCGGCGTCGCTGTTATCCCGCACGGCGAGCGCTCAGGCGACGGGGGTTGTGATAGATAAGCGAGTTATAGCTCCAGATAAGCAGATTAGCTCGAGCTCGGGCGCCGCGGTATCCTCGCAGGGCCAACCATTCGAGAGGCATCGATTACGCCCGACGCGTACGCGAACGTCGCCAACTCCTGCCCCACTTTTGCTAAGATAATCCTTTAAGCGCGATTTAATTTCAGCACGATTTCCCTGACACTTTAAGGACAGACTAACAAGGGGTGTCGCGCTTTTATTAATTCCGCGCCGTTGTCCTCCGGTTAAATGTCCGAGTCAGCTGACACTTTTATTCGCCGGAGCCAAGGTGGTCCTCTTTCCTCGCGTTCACAATCTCGCGGGCGGATATTCACGTTTAAACAATACCGGTAGGAACGCCGCGAACAAACTACGACGAGTTCGGTAGCAACACAAATGTTCCTTGTTTCAATTCGCAAAAGTGGCAGTGAGTAAACGTTTAATCGAGAGGGCTTCTGTAGGAATAGACGAAGCGACAGGATCCCCAAAGACGTCGTTGCACACTTTACTCTTATTTTCGAATTGCGTTGTAACTTTTACGTTGTTCCTCGGCGGCCGCTCAATACGGAGACGTCCATTTCTTCAAAGTTACTCCGCGTCAAAAACTCTTATTCCTTATTCGGAATTACGGCTACGCGAATATTGTGCGCTTGTGACAAAAACGTCGATTTTCGTCAATTCGCTTGGCGGTTTCGTGCGGCCTCGGGCGGTGACAGTCAGGCAATTAGCACGCTTCGCAACAAAACTTTCGAGCGCCGACAGTCGTTCCTCCCGCTGAAACAAGACATGGGAGAGCAATTAGGGGGTTGCCGATTATGACCTGGCCGACGTAAGCGAAACTTCGGTAGTGTCGTCGTCATTGTCAAACATACGGAAAGTTTCAAGCGATCGACAGTCGACGAAATATCAGTTACGTCGCCACGAATCTCGAAAGTAAGAAGAGAGAAAGAAAGATATTAATAAAAAAAAAAAAAAAAAAGTGAGGAAGAAGGAATCGATGTTCTATTTAAAAAGTTTCACAGAATTCAACGCTCTTCGAGATCGTTTCGTCATTAAGAGTCAGAAATAGAGGCGCAAGTTTTCTTTGTTCTTCCTCCCTTCTTCTTTTCTTTTTTTTTCTTTTTTATTTTTTTATTTTTTTTCTCTCCCTCTCTCCCTCTTTTTTTCTTTTTTTGAAAAGTAATTTTATGACAAAAAAAAACGAGAGACGCAATCATTTTGTCGACGCCTTTTTTTTAATAATTTTATGGTCGTTCTGGCGCGAGCGAATTTATTTACGCTGCTGAAGGATCGTAAATTGCACGTGGCGGAAATAGTTTTCCACTCGTTGGGTGTGCAACGCGTATTAATCGGAGATTAATGGAGGCGCGTTACGTGCTGCAGCTCGTTAATAGTCCGATTTTAACAGCCACGGTGGGGGTATTAATGCGTGCGTTGTGAATCGGTCGAGGGAGTATCGAGAAACAATTACAAGCGGCTTAGAGAACGGAGAACATTTGTTAACGTTGTCTACTTTCCAGTCCGGTTTACCGAGCGGTCGATTTAACGTAGTTTAGGAAAATCATTAATAATCGTTTATTCTATTGTTGTTGCGTCACGAAAATTACGAAACACAAATATATTTCGACGTACGTAACGTATTACATTACGTATTCTATCGTAATGTAACATATTACGTACGCATTATATTACAACAAACTAAATTTCGGACCAACTTGTTCGAAAGAGCTGTTCTTTATCCGATAAACTTCCAACGTCTTAGAGATTTCGACAAGGATTATCCAACCGAAAAAGAACCGTCGGGTGGGAAAGGAGGTGGGCGGGCAAAGAAAAACAGAAAGTAAGTGCAGCGATGAGTCGTGAAAACTGATCACGTACGCTTTGTACACGTGCGGGATCGATCTCGGCCACCTGTTGAAGAGTCTGCGAGTCGCCGTGAGCGGACGAGACACCAACTTCTTCCGTCGCCTAACGGCACCGACGACGAGCGGTTTTAACGAACCTCTTAAAAGCTACGAGCGTCGCGGATTTCTCGCGCGGACGTGAATTACGCGAGTTTTAGGCCGGCGTGACTACTAGGACCCGCGTGTCTCCGAAGGACTCGCGGGAACGAAGAAACAAATGTCAAACACCTAACTGGCGATACACTCGCGAAAAAGCCTACGATGCCGAGGTCTTATTAAGCGAACGCTCTACTCTCGTTACCCGTCGCGGTTTTGTAGCTGAAACGCGCTCGCGAGACTGGTTTTTTTTTTTATCGCGGAATCGAGAATCTTCAGCTTCAAGAGCGACGACGGGAGACAGCGGCGGAAAACTACGATATCTTTAACAGCTCCACGGGGTCACCAGACAGAAAGTACTATTTTCGGAGCGTTAATAGGGTTTCCCCTCGGCAGGAAACTACGATTTTACGAGTGGTCGATAGGAATCTATTACGTGAAACTACGATGTTCGGGGCGCGAATAGAAATTTTAGGCTTGCATAACGGCGTCGCGTGAAGCGCAATACCTTACGCTCGATCATCGGGGCCGCAGCTAGGACTAACCGAGGTGTACGTCTCTCGCGAAACTCCCGATTCGGTAATCAATCCATTTATCTATTTTCTTATCTTCTTTCCTCGAGTGAGCGCGGAGAATCGCGGCACGCGTGTATGAGGGGCACGTACGTCTCTCTTCAGCTTCGCGACTTTCGCGGCTCGTCAAAGGTATCGGAGGCACGATTGCGCTTTCAATGCTCTCATCTCGGAAACCGGCGCGACGATTACGACTGGGCATCGCGGCGCCGACTGCGTAAACGCGCTGCCTCCCTGTTCTGTCGGCAACTGAGACTGGAGAACATCAGCTCCGAGGGAGATCGAGGGTGGCATTCACGCGCACGCGTATGTTCGCTAGGTGCCTACCTGAACCCACGGATATATTTGTCACGGCGAGGTGTCGTCCGACGACGTCGGTCCCAGGCAGCGTCCAAAAAGACGTATCTAGTCCTACGGATGATTTTTAAACGAATTTTTATGCGGTCCACCCGTCTGGAAAATACCTTATCCTAACCGTTGAATGAAACACTGGTTCGCGGTGGTTCAGAACGACTTCCGAACGTCGACGTTCTTTTAAACAACCCCTCTTTTTTTAAATACCCTTAGCATATTATTTTTCTTTAACGTTAGGTACGTCAGTTTAAAGAAATTAATTTTTTTTTTTTTTTTAATTGACACGTTAGGTTCCGAGATATAAGCAACAATAGGTGAAATATTTGTTCCTAGATGGTTTCGCGATTTGTCGTGATCCACTTTGTGCCACGTGGCGTTGAGAGCTATGTCAAGGCGGTGGCGGCGGCTAAAAATACTCGAAATTCCAGCAAGTGTTCTCCAGAATCTAATAAAGTTGAAATGAATATATTCTTCACGCGGAGATCCGCAGGCATGATTCAGTATCAGAGGGTAAAGGGGAGAGGGGAAGGGGAGTGATAAAAAGCGGGGGGAGAGATCGGGGTGGGAGGGGGGAGGGTAGAGGTGTCTCTCACATTGGGGTCTTATTGCGGATGAATTCTTTGACTCGCGTATGCTTTCGTCTGCGAATGATGCCGCGAGATATGCGAACTATTTTCAGCTCGTTCAAAAGCGACAAGCAAATATGAGGTTTTCCGCGTCCGAGAAACGCCGAGCGGAATGTCGAAAAATAAGACGGGCGGAAGTCTCGGCGCGATTGATATCCGGAATTGGAGCCCGCGGCGGTTTATTAAGTTAGGTTTCAATTAGAGGCCCTTCGAGAGTTACGGCGGGCGAGGGTACCGCGGCCGGCGTGAAGTTGGAAATAGCGAGACGCAACCGACACGGAATTGTTCTAATTGATTAGTTCTGTAATTCGCAGAAGTTGAGACAAAGCTAATTAGCCTGGAGGAGTTTCGTTTTGAGACGAGGGAGAAAGGAAATTGGAATCCGCAGGTAACTTAAATCTTTACGAACGGAATGGATCGGACCGCGGATCATGAAAAAAAGTCCTATTATAAAATACAGTAATTTATTAATAATTAATCATTTATCGTCAGCGTACTCATCATGATAAATTAAACCTTGCAGATATTTCATCTTCTTCGCTATATACTACACATTTTGTCACATTTGTCTCGCAGCTTATAATATACAGGTCTCGGTTTTATCTATTTTGCTATTTATACATACATATATATATATTATATATATTATAAATATATGTGTATATAGATATATATATAATATATACATATATATTATTTATAATTTATATTTTTATTTATATTTATAACAGCGTGTGGCAATTTGACAAACTCGCAGAACTTTAGTTGTACACGCACACATAGCCAATCGCTCGCTCTTTTGCTTTTTCTCCCTTTCTTTCTTTCTTTCTTTCTTTACTCTCTCTATATAATATGTCATATATATATATTTGCGCACGGTACGCACGCCTCTCTTTGTCATAATGTCACTCATCGTGACTCTACGACGCAACATCTTTTTAACATTTACAATATAATCATTCGCGTCACATCGTACAATTGTAAAAAGTAAAAGCTAAATATATTAGCGCGAGGGAAAGAGACTGGTCGATTTTCTACGCGGAATCGCGGGGAGAGGGCGGCCGTATGTCGACGACAACCGCCTGCGATTTATTTATTGTTTCTTCCCTTTCTTTAGTCGATACTTAGAGGAAGAAAAAAAAAGGAAAAAAAAAAGACTCACTCTAGTAGGATACACTCAATCAATGTACATTCGAGTACGGGACATTCAGCTAAGTCGCGATTGCGCATTAAACTACCCGGAGATTATTCGGCGGAAAGAAAAAAGTAAAGCGCAGCGAGGACGATACATGATTAATCGTTAAATTAACATTACGCTTCTCGTCTACGGTTAATTCGTATGTGCACTACTAACGCGCCGTGATATCTCTTGTTGATTGGTCGTAGGCAAGAATCAGGAACGGACCTCGGAACGCGTGGGGAAAACTCCTTCGGCACGACGTGATTTGATTTGCGGCAATACCCTCCTCTATTTACACCGTACAATATAAATAACGCTTTCGCATTTCACCGTCAGTGCCGAAGATCCTGTGGGCTTGGACGTCGCGTAAGGCCCACAGATATCCGGCATTCACGGCGAACGTCGAATTACAATTGTAATAATAATAAATTCGCGTGCGGCTAGTCATCTATCGAGTCGTTCCGAACATCCGCACCATCCGCCACCGTGGAAATCCTTAAAACGATGTCAACGGCAACACACACGCATTCGTCGCTCACGAAGAATAGAACGAAACCGTCTCGAGTCCGAGAAGGATCACAGATTTGTCTTCTGCGCGTGCGAAAAAGAGAGACTACTCCACTTTTGCGAGATGCGAAAGACGCTTCGAGCTCAATAAATAAGTGACGCTATCGTCCGGCATGTTAGTCTCCTAGCGCGTTCAATTTTTTTTCTCCTATAAAAAATTCGATACGAAGGCACGAAACGTCTGGGAGAAATGTAAACCGTGTAACGGTAATTTTTACTTTTTATTATTATTCCTTTTTTTTTTTTCTTATTTTTCTTTCTTTTTTTTTCTTCTTTCTTTTCGTGCGGTTCTTTCGTATCACCCGTTGCGCTTCGATATTGCGGGCGTTGGCTTAACGATAAACTGTTAACTTATTGTACAATTTGATTGTTATAAATTAAGACCGACGAAGGAAATAATAATAATATAATAAATTGTATTTGCTAATCTGCATACACGTAAACGCCACCTACGTCGCGTATTATCACTCGTGAAAATAAATAACAATCGCTTCCACGCATACACCATAATTATAATAAACACTCTGCCCTTCCGCACATTTAACACTAGGTACGACCCGGTCGGTACGCAATATCCGCATTACGAAATCCGGTATCGGACGATCGGAAATCAGCGTTAAATTTACGATGAAAATAACTGCGGGCTTGTGTGCGAGCGTGCGTGTACACAATGCAACGCCACGTGTGTGTGAATGTATGTATAACGCGTGTATATGTATATATGTACATGTGCGGAATAATCCAAGCGTCTTGTGATTGCCAAAAATCTTTAGGATAGCTATATATACTTTCAATGTTAGTAGCTGAAAAAACAGAGTGTAGTTAACGCCAAGTACAACCGTCGTGTAGTCGGAGGAGTTTGTCAAGGAGTAAGTTACAATTACTTTTAAGATTCAGTGTTCTCTACTGGATATTAAAGAATCCGAAGACATCTCGTCCTTTAACTGTGGACTCGAAGTTAATCCCGCGTCCTTAATCTAAATCAAATCGTTCCGCTCAGCGCGAGAATTTTGTTTCGTTTAATCTACTAAAGGAAATCACGCTCGAGTCTATTCTACGGTATACATAGCGTTGAAAACGAGTGAGAAGCGAGAGAGGAACATAACGCTCTGCCGCGGCGACCCCGCGGCGACTTAAGTAGTGAAAGTTAGGAGATAAAACATTGTATAAAACGCGACTAATGTGATCCTGCTAAAATTATGCAACAAGCGTTCATAGTAAAGTACAAAAGAAGCAAGTGTCACAGTGTCGTGTTCATTTGTACTATGTAGAGACGTTAGAGACACAGAGCAGCGAAATTCTCTGCGGCGTACGCAGTTATCGTTTACGGTTTAATTACGAAATTCGTTCGAGCCTGCTGCGGGCCAAAGTACTTTTGATAGTTTTCGCCGTGGGCGAGATAAAAGATTCGGGACATTCCGCTTTCTTTCTCACAGAAATTTAGCATCTTTATCGAAAAATTTATAATAATGTCTATATGTATATATACATATATAGCAGATTAGAGTCACTAACGGGATGACGGAGAATCTAAAAATTACTTTGTGCAATGCGGAAACGTAACGTGAACGAGACAAAAAAAAAAGAAAACTGCATTTTGATGACTCTAGCAAGCTATACGAATGCACTAACGTGTGAAAAGTTTCGCGCCATACATTACAACGACTAAATGGATAGCGTTTCGCGGATCAGTTTCTTCATGGTGTTGCCCATCGTAGTGGTCGACGGACTAGAGGTCGTGAAGGACAACTTGAAAAGATACGGCTGTATGTCCGGATATGAGGTATCGAAGATCAGATCCAGCTCGGCCTGACTCGGCACTTTCGGGATGTAGTCGTGCCGGTTCATGACCTCGGTGATGTAGAGGATTTTGTCGGTCAGCAGATCACCCACTTTTTCGCGGCATATCTGCCGTTCGTGCTCGGTCGCCAGTTTAATGAGTTCGAGACGCACAGTCCACACTTCCCACGGTATGCACTCGGGCTGGAACGGCCAGCGGCTCTTCTTCCTTTGGAAGAACTCCAGGGATATCTGGCCGGAGCCCGGGCTGTCAGTAGAGCGCAGCGCCTCCGAGAAGCCCGATATCTCGCGCTTCAGGGTCTGGTCGAGGTGCACGGACGAGCAGCATACGTAAGTGAAGTCGATGAAGTCGCAGTCGACGTCCTGGTAGCCCACGGTGCCCACCGAATAGCTGCCCTCCTGTTTGTACTTGAACTTGCCGAGGCTCCGATGAAATAACACGCTGTGGAAGATGCTCGCCACCGCCTCGTCCACCTGGCGTCCCTCCATGCTCAATTCGAACAGCTGCGTTCTGGCGTTCATAGCGATATCTGAAAAACATAGATCTGATAATTTTATATGAACCAACATTAATGTATACACAACAGAATAATCTTAGGGATAATCATACAAGAATAATGAGTCATAAAAAAAAAAAAAAGAAAAAAAAAAATTATAGGATTAGATAAGCTGTCCAGAGATACACTAGTCGCTCTGCATTCACACCAAACTTTAGATTATTCTCGCTCGTGACGTCGTTTCTACCTTTGTGCTTGACAAATGAAGGAAAATAAAATGACGTCACAAGTGAGAATTATCCGAAACAACTAATGAAACAATGTGTGTCTATTTCACAAGCGGGATGGAAAAGAAAGCACAAAGGAATGATTCACAATAGTGCGCTCTATATCTTCGACTCACGCGAATAAAATAGAAGATCGACGACAAAAGCCTAAACGTTTCCGCAAATGATCGAAATGTTCGTCGAGTCATCGTAATTTAAGCGACGCAACGGTAACTTTTATCGGCCACGCTAATATTCGACACTATCGGTGCGAGCCAGCGAACCTAACCTCGAATTTTCAAGAAACGGAAGTGCACGCGCGACACGTTGATGCACGTGGAAGAGCAACGTAGATTCGAGGTAGAAAAAAAAAAAGATTCTGCGACCGATCGCGGTTTTTAAAACGTCGGGTGGGTGAGAAAAAAAAAAAAAGAAAAATTAACAAACGTTACCGAGATAGCGGTGTAAAGTTGGCCCCTTAACATCGAAACTTAAATAACGATCATCGTTCGATTGGCGTTCGCTCGACGATATTTTAGCAGTGAACTACCTCCGTTTGCAGTCGAAACTAAAAGGTTTTTCAACGGTCAAGTGCCGGGGACCAACTTTACGCCGCTCAGCGGGACACGCATTTGCCGCCTCGTCCGCTCGTCCCGTCTCTTTTCAACTCGTTCACAATGTGCATTATATTACGGCGCGGGCCCGAGCTTGGGTATCGTCAACGGTATTTCGTAAGTCCCCTGTCACTCTGTGAAGTTCGCCGACACTCACTTTTCTCGCCGACTTGACTTGGACACTACCACCGTCGTCTCCAGATCCGTAACCTAGCCCCGGCCGTTCTCGTTCCGGTTCTTCTCGTTGTCCCCGTGCCGCGCGACAGCGGATACAGCTAGTTTAGTCTCTCTCGCCGTCGACTGGATTACCGTCGTCGCGGTGCCCGTTGTCCTTTTCCATCGAGTCTGCTTTATTTTCGCGCGTCCGCTCTCGTCTCTCCCGACGGCCGAGCGTGAGTACGAGAGCTCTGCCAGCGCGTACGATACACCGAGCGGACTCGCGGCGAGCTTCAAGTCGGACCTCGGGGAATCGTCGAGTACGCGCGGCACCAGCCCCGCCGTCCACGCCGGGTCGTCGTCGTCGTCGTCGTCGTTATCGTCGTCGTCGCCGTCACGTCGCCGTCACGTTCTCGTCACGTCGCTCTCGCGCCAGAGTCGCCCCGTCGCCCTGCTCACCCGTCGAGCATCCTGCGTCGTCGCCGACCGGTTCGGACGACGGGAAGCCAGACGAAACGTCGCGGCCGCACGCCCCACGTCCTCTCGACGGCAACTAGCACGGCCAGCGGGTCCGCTCCACACGGGTTTGTGGGTAAACAACAGCTGTGCTCGCGGCACACGCCATCTTGACGCCGCGCCGCTGGCCGACTTGACTCGGACACTTGAGGTCTGCGAAGACTCCCCCACACTCGGTCCACTCTCGAGCGACAGACGGGCTTTCTCTTACCCCAGAAGAGGAAGACTATAACGCGAGCGCGCGATCAGTCTACGCGCCCCTCAGCTGCGTTCCTTCCGTCTTTTCTGCCTCTCTAACTCTCGGGATCACTCGTTAGCGCTACATCATGAAACCGCGCGGCGTATACCACCACGTACAAAACGGCACACGTTCGTGGATGGATCGATCGACGTCTCGCGTCAGGGCCGAACAGTCCGACACTGCTGGCTAAGCCTCCCACTCCGTCGCCTTCTGGTACTATTCCGATCGACGACGTAGGTACGCTGGTTTTAGCCGAACCGGCAGCACTAGTTCATCGCCCAGCCTCCTCTCTCAGCATTGTAAAGAGCGAGACAAGCTCTGAGCCAGCGCGGTAGGTTCGGCTGAAAGAAACCGACCCGATGATGCGCTGTGCATCCAATGACTGCGTGCAGAGTGCGTGAGATCGGCGTTACGTCGTCGCGGATCACAATTCACATCACACGTGCGCAGTTGCGGTGGGCAAAAGGCGCGAAACGACCTCGCTTTCTTAGATAAGGACGCCTCAAAAACCGAGAGCTCTCGGTAAGGACGAGAGGCGATTAGATTTCTATACATTTCCCGGCTGAGTTTTATAATTCAACTTCCCTTTTTTTTATCGCGCGCGACTTTATGATCGTTCATTGAACGTCGCCGAAATTATACTTGATAAAGTAAGAAATATGTTGTTTTAAATATGTAGAAATAATTTCTGTTTAAAAAGTTTTTTTTTTCTTTTTTTGTCGAGCAGCGACTTTCGGTGATTACACGTTTTGAACATATAGCAAGCGAAAATAATGCGATGGAAATTGTTAAGGATGTTCGAAAAAGATCAGCGAGAGAGAAAAAAAAGAGGAGAAAAAAAGAAAAGAAAAAAAAAAAGAAGAAAAGAAAACCGTCACTTCTCGTTTATAAATTCTTAAGTCCAATGTATGTTGTCGCAGAGACGTTCAGCGATACGTTTAGTGCTGGTCGATTTGTCGCCCGTGTGGGATATATTATTTTAGTATTAGGTTTACACAAAAGGCCCTTCGTGCTGTTTATTTAACTTGAACTTCTTTTATCCTTCTAATCTTACCGCGGACTTCCTCTCTGCTGTTCCGGATACCAATCGGCGTTTTTTCAAGAAAAAAAAAAAAAAAAATTCCGATTTTTTATTATTTTTTTTTCTTTTTCTCTCTCTTTTCAGAAAGAACACATTTACACAAGTATAACATAAAATAATCATTAACTTAAACTAATATAATATTGTATTAAATAATACAAGAAAAGTTCTTGAAAATCTTAAAAACATGTTTATTGGACTAGTCAACATGTTTTGGTATCAATTACAATTATAATATTACGTGATATTGCAGTAATTAAATGAGACAAGGAAATAGCTTCTTCCTAAATGTTCTTTGTGATAGATATGGAATGAAAAAAAAAAAAAAGAAAAAAAACGAGAGCCTTAGATTACTGAATTCTCACTACTTTTTTCTCTTCATAAAATTCAAACAAGAATTATTAATCGAGTTCCACTCGCATTAATTGTTTGATTCAGTCTATTAATAATCTTCGAGATAAATTATGTCTATAATACGCGAGAATAAAAAAGAAATAGAAAAAAAAAAGTGTGCACATGAGTAAGATACGAATGTCTGCCGTTTCCTTGTCGCATAAAAGTGAAGATGCAAATGTCGTAATATTAATATACATAAAGATAATACATAAAGATTAAGTCAATAAATACTAAAGGCACTTTTGGAATAAATAAGGCATGAATGCGCGACAACGAGATTGTCGTAGCGTAACTCAGTTGGTGGTCATTCCTCGTAGATATCACTCGATGGAGTTAAGCTGTGATCGGATTGTCAGAAGTTTCTTTCCCCTTTTTTTTTCTTTTCGTTAGTAATAAGAGAACTGTTGCTCTTGATTATGGCGCGCGGGCGCACCCTGATGACCTGAATGATGGAAGTTTTGGATATCGTGAGGCGTTTGTTGGCCTCGATACTGATTACAGCTCGAAGACGTCGAGGAGGACACGTTGCAACTGTTATTCGTGAGCGTGGCTGCGTTGTTACTTTGAATAGCGAATGGCCATGACTGTAATTAAAATTAATTTATAAATCGCATTATCGAGTCGAATTTAAATGGAATTGCGACGCGCGTTACGGCCGCTTTAAATATGCTAAAATTGAACCCTTTGAAAAATGGAAATGGGGAAGACTCGAGAGAGTACTTCGGCACTCGACATAGCTCAGCTTGAAAGATTCGGAAGTATGAACTTTTTCGAATTAATAGATTTGCTTGAAATAATTTTTAAGAGGCGATTTTTTTTTCTTTGATCAGCCGCGGAAACGGGAAACGCCAAACTAACTATTTCGCTGGCGGAAAACGGGTACGCTTCTTCAAACAACGAAACTATCTTAGAATTAATGGTGGCAAAGGGTGGGTGGAAGGTTTTGGAGTGATTCGATCCACCTGGACAGACATAAACAGAGTAGATGACTGCGAAGACGGCGCTCGCGAGTCCGAGTGGATCCACCTGGTCTCTGTGTTATTTTACGGAATCGTTATCAAGTCGAAAGTCTGATTGTAAAAGCCAGAAGTAGTTCGGAAATAGCTCACCTTCTGAATCTTTTTATCTTTTTTAATATCAGACGAGTATAAAGAAAAGAAAAAAAAAGAAAAAATAGCTCAAATAGAACATTATCCTGGCCCTTTTATTTCTTTCTGCTTTACATGATACTTAATGTGCCAATTTTAAAACATATTTATCTATAAAAATTCTTTTTTTACTTTATAATTGTTTGAAAGAAAAAATGAAAAAAAAACCCCAAACGAGAAAAGGATTCTAAAAAATTCTATCTTTTGAAAATCGTACCGGATTACGTCGGTCCAGCCTTCCGTTTCAGCGCCAACGTTACTTGAACGTGATTAGTTCCTCGGAAATTTTAAAGTCCTAATTTAACAGGAATAGGGATGAATATTTACCAGAGCTAGCGATAAGGATTTAGTAGTTTCGGGATGGGCTTCGCCGTCGTCTCGAAGCACAGCTCGCAGATGAGCGATGTACGTAGCCGCCAAGCGCAGCGTATCTAGTTTGCTTAACTTGCTGTCGGCTGGAATCCACGGCAGGGTCGTTTTCAGTTTGCAAAATGCTTTGCTCAAAATTCGCATCCTCGCACGTTCCCTGGCGTTGGCCGCGTTTCGCGGCGCACGTCCGTCCGCGTCGTCCTTCATGTACTTTTCCTCGGAAGGATACTCGTCCAACGACGAAACCGAGGCGCATCGCTTTCGAGGCATTCTGCTGCATCAATAACAGCCGTTGTTAATTAGTCAATTACGCGGCGCTATCGAAAATTTAAAGATAAACAATTGTCAGCAATTAAGGCTTTTTAAAAATTGTGAAAATTATCTTACTTAAAAAAGAGAGAGAGAGAAAAAGAGAGATTGAGCACGAGCAGCTTCCTTTGTCAATTCGTCAAAGTTCTTTTAATGTCACACGCTATTTTAAACACAAAAAGATTTCGATATATAAATCTTTTTTTTTTTTTAATCACATATTCGAAGAACATAATCACACAAAAATGTTTGATATGCAAAAACGCGAGAGGTCCGTCCTCCGAAATAACGAAATGCTGCAGATCGCCCGTTTAATTCTTTAAAATCGCAATAATTAATTCGATTAATTTCAGACAAAGACCAAAGATCTATAAGTGCAAAGTTCCACGGTAGAGAATCGCGCAGAAAACGTTGGTTTTTTTTTTCTTCTTTTTTTTTAATGACTGCACTTGGATCGTCGATTATCGTCGTCACTCGCGTTAGAATGATACAAATTACAGTTGCATATTTAATGAAACTTTGCTCGATACCTGTAGTCGACTGTTTCCTTTCTTTTATTCGCTAATCGCGCGAGAAAATCTATCGGCGAAGCGTCACTGCGGATCGCGTTTGCGGCAACTAATTGCTCGTCAGTGTTCTCGAAGGTAAACGCCGAAAGATGAACCGGGAGGAGCATTAACACGAACCGGGGCCAAAATGAGACGGGCAGAAAATGTGTTCGTTGGAGGGATGCGGTGATTTGGGACGTCCTGAAAACCAGGCGGAGCTTTCGAGCATTAGTCGCCCGTCTCATTCGCCTCATCTCGTTTTCCAAGACGCTGCTCGATCCAATCCGCGAGAACGCCGCGGCATTTGTGGCCACCTGGTACATCCTTCCTGGTTTTTCCTCCTTTCCTGCCGTCCTCTTTTTCTCGACTTCCCTAGAAAGCGCACGGGAAGATGAAATTAAGACCTGCGTATCCGGCGTTGGTTTTAATTTAGAAATCATTGCCGCGCGCTTACGATTTTTCTATTCGCGCCAGTCGCCTGTCCGTTCAAGATCGATCGATCAAGACCGGTGATTTCGATTGCGACGGAACTGTTAGGGAACTGCAAGAAGTTTCACGTTTTTGAATAGCGTATAATTATTTCTTTAGCGTGTAATAAGACTTTCTTTTTTCTTTTTTTTTTTTTTTTAAATTTGTGACAAGTTTCTCGATGACTATAATTAATATTTTCTCCGTGTACGTACATGCATACTCGTTCGTATCTCCTTGCACCCATTCATTTGGACTGTCGCCGCGAGAGGAAGGGTCGGCTGATCCATAATCCATCGCAAATCCCCCGTCAACCGGCAGTCACCCGTTTCGTCGAAATTAGGATTCGAAATGGATCCTGTAATATGAGGTTTGCGGTGACCCCTGCGGTGATCCTACTTAGGACACTGAAGAAGGCGTTAAATTATTGCTCGACAAATTCGTGAAAGATGCCCGGCAATCCGACACTCCTCCGCCCTTTTCTCGCTAACGTGTCTCGTGTAGTCGTTCAAGGGATTTGTAACTAATCGTGAATAAACGCCAGGGTACTTAACACCCTCTTCGCGTGAAAAGGAACGTCGAAATATCAGATTCTGTGACTCGTGTCACGTCCCTTCCTAGACTCGATGTTAAATTTATCGAGTAAGAAAAAAAAAAAGAACGAAAAGAAAAAGTAAGACAACGACAGAAATAATTCCGATAGATCGTTGGAATAGAATTTGATACTAACCGTAGCTGCGAAAGGGGCTCGAGCCGAGTTCGCACATTTGACGCAAACTTCACGCAACAGCTGTTACCGCGCGGCCTGTATTTCCCCGTCTCGCTTTTAGATGGCGCCAGAGGTGTCGATAACGCGACGGATAATGTGCGATATTTGCCAGACGGACGGCATTTGCGCGAGCTGAGCTCGAGTGGAGGTGGACCGAGTCGAGTGCGTCGCAAGTTGCCGTGGCCCGTTTCTTCTCCGAGGTGTTCCTCGCGGATTTCTCGCCCGGGAAGGTGCTCTACGCCCGGTACGTGCGCGGACTGAATCGATCCAGGGCCTGGTCGACGGTTCATGAACGCGGCGACGATAAACGCCGGGATCCGTCGCCGCCGCGTCCCGATGTAACGACATTTCCGGAAGGTAAGCCGACGTCCGCTCGCGGAATTTTTGGCACCTACCCGCAACGCCATTCAAACGAACGTGAGTCACGAAGTCGCGTTTGGACGTCCAGCGTCCCGGCTCGGCCGGAAATCGATCCGTACCCTCAGCTCGATCGTAGAGGTTAAGTTTCACCCAGCGTGTTGAAAAAGAAACGCGGTAATTCGGGGAAATTTTTCATTTGCGTGGCACCTTATCGGCGGTCGCATCCGATACTTTTATTTGAATGTTCAACAAAGGAACGTCGGTGTTGAACGTAATTGATATTTATTTGTGGGATATTGCGGTTTTGTACCGAGCAGGGTGAAATTAGATTTAATTTTAGTTATTAATTGAATATTAATTACTATTTATGGTATCTAATATTATATGGTAAGTTTGAAATTATAAAATAAAAGTGGAGAAAATAATTCTTGCATATTTAATGGAAATGTGAAGGAAAAGAAAAGAAAAAAAAAACTATTAAATTACAGAAATTTAAAGTATATTTTATAAGAAGTACATATATACTTTAACCATTTTCCAGATATTTTCTACAATTTAAACATAAACATGTCAGAAGAACATCAGTTGCCTTCTGATTCAGATGAAGATGATGAAGATTATGTTCCTGATGGTGTTGACAGCGATCCTGTATCTGAAGTAGAATCAGAAGGTGATGCTGAGAGTGGTCCAGAAGATGAAAATGATGAGAATAAAAGGGAGACTAAACGAAAGAAGGGTACTAAGAGATCTAAAAGTCAGAAGAACAAGAGGGCGAAGTGTAAAAGAACTTTAGATAAGGTGAAAGTATCGGAAGAAGAAAATAAGGAGGAAGAAAAATGTAAAGAGAAAAAGGAGCTTACTGAGGAAGAAGAAAAAAAAAGGGCTGATTCTCTTTGGGCTGATTTCATGAAGGATACAGGTAAAAACTTAAACCAAATTAGATTAATATAATACTTAAAGAAACTTAAACGTAAAAAAAAATTATTTAAAAAAATTAAACATAAAAATATTTAATATACTTTTATATTCTTTACAGCGGTGGAAAAATCGAAGCCACAAAATTTAATCAGCAAGTCGAACGAGAGATCGCTACCGATTCAAAAGCCAAAGGCCCAAGAGAAGGTTAAGATAACTAAGGTTTTCGAATTTGCCGGCGAAGAAGTGAAAGTCGAGAAAGAAGTAGCAGTCGATTCCGCGGAGGCCAGATTGTCAGCTTCCGCGGCCGAAAAATCCGTCGAGAAACCGTCGGAGTCCGTATCTCCCACGGTCAAAGAAAGTAGACGAGGTGGTAGGCGTGTTGGTTTAGGTGGTATTTCTTCGGTTCTTGGACAGATAGGGAAAAAGCCAAAAATTAGTACGTTAGAAAAGTCTAAATTAGATTGGGATAATTTCAAAAAGCAGGAAAACATTGAGGAGGAAATTAATACTCATAACAAAGGCAAGGATGGTTACTTAGAGCGGCAAGATTTTTTGCAGAGATCAGATTTACGGCAGTTCGAAATCGAGAAACAGTTACGGAACTCTAGCAGGCGTAGCACGCGATGAATTTGTATTTCCTCGTTTCTGGACGTCTCTCTTTTTTGAGATGGAGACGCTGGGATAATGATACCGTGGTAGGAAGATATTTACTCGCCGATTTGCCAAACTCGAACGCTTGTTGCACACGTTTAGCCTAATTTATTCGCGAGTTTCCGCGCTACATTTTGCGTAATATGGAGTATTGTCTCGTTCGGCTCGACGACGCGTAGACCACGCTAGAGATCAATGGTTTCTTCGAAGAAGGGCCGGTCATTCCAGTGTTTTAAGACTTTTCTCACACGTACGTAATGTAATAGCTTAATTTACTCTCAGCGAGCCTTCGTCTCGGCCTGACGACCGCACAGAACTTCGCATCGAAGCAGGTTGTTCGAAGCTATCGAAGCTTCTCGGAAAGATCGTGTTCATGCATGGTGCATGTTCGCAAACTATTTTTTTATTTTATTTCAGTGGGACGCTATACGTTTGTATGTGTAGTATTAATATACGCGACATCCTAATAATAGTAATTAATTGAACGTTACGAGTGAATACGAAAGAATATGTGTTTTAGATATTATAACAAATGATGACATAATAACATTGACCTCATTCATGACCACTGCCTCTGGCACCGTATATGTGGATTATTATATTTATAAATGGACCTTGTAATTGATAGATTATTATGTTGAACAGTTGAAGCGGATTTTGTATCGTCAGCTATGTCTTGAATTGTTATATAGAAAAATAATACAATACACGTAAAACACATAAAGTTACTTTCATGTAACGTATTAGGTAGCAACATAATACATAAGTATACTCGATATCCAATTAGCCATCTTCGATTCAGCTCAGGTTACAGTCTCCTCGAATATATCGAATTTGAGATACATTTTAGTGTAACTTCACACAAGGACTGCTTTACATTTGTGAACTCTTTAATAATATTGCGGAATAAATTGTTGGATAGAGAAGCGGTGGTGTAATATTTTTCAAAGTATCGAGATTTACAACCGACCCTAACAATATAAACTTCGTACTTTCCTAGAAATTAATTAAAGTTAATTTTTATTAGGAAAAAAAAAAAAAATACACGACTATACCAATAGAGTATTTAAAAATATTTTCCACTATTTGGAGTATCAATCCAGCCGTAGCAATTAGATCACCGTCGTCTCGCTATCAATCTAATTATGCGAGCACCAAATCCGTCGGTTCCTTTGCGAACAATATTTAATCCTCTAATAATCACGTTCCGTTCTTCCCTGCAAATTTCGATAATCAAATAGAAGCTGTTAACGTATCGCCGCGCCTTATATAAGAAATATAAACGTGCTAACTTCGGTTTTGCCGGCGATAATTTGCTCGAACACTCGAGCACAGATTTCCTCTCGCTGGTCGACGGGTCTGCGGCGCGTCCATCTGCCTGCGTGCCTTTCTTTAGAATACTTTTGCGCGTCGCTCGTTTCGCCTCTTTTTGCCCGTCCTGTAAAAAGTCGAGCACTCGCGTCGGCGTCGTTCTAATTTAAAGGGTCGACCCCCGAGATTTTTGTAACATCATTGTATTAACTTTAGCGAAGTCGCGCCCGTGACGCGATGGGATTTCACGAGACGACGAGCGTTCGCAAGCTCTCGGCTCGTCCGGGCTACGACCTCGCACACAGGCGCAAAGCGTCGCGAGGCAGTCGTGCCTCGGTCGATTGGTTTCTCTTTTCAAAGCCTTTTTACGTCGGCGACGCGATCTTTTCCTCCGTCCCTCGCTCCTCTCCGCAGAAGCGCTCCGCGGACTTTTGTGCCCATGCGAATTTCCCCTCCGAGTGCCACGAGGCTCTGCTAAAAATTCACGAACGAACAATGAGAGTCCTCCGTCACGTCACACCAGATTCCTTCTTCCTTTTCTTTTTTTTTCTTTTTCTTTTTTTTTTTGTTTTCGACATATCTTACCGTTACTTTCGCGGCAGGTACATGTTCGCTCTCTATAATCCTGGGAACCGCCAGGTACTTGCACGAACGTGTTTGACTCCGCGTTTATCGTGCTGAGCATAATTTAAATAAATTCGACGAAGTCATCGCGCTTCGGCATCGAGGACGTAATCAATTTTTAATTTTATTCGTTTATGGATAAGGCGCGTTAATCGTCGTGCTTAGAATAATTATTTTGCGTATGCTGATATTAAAAAAAAAAAAGAAAAAAGAAATGCGCCTGGATATTTTATTTCGTTACTTTATATGTTTGTACTTTGATTATTTTTTTTAATATTAATATTGCCTAACGGTAGTAGACGTTAATACGTAGGAAATATTAATGGACCGGGATGTTTAACGTTTAATGTCGCGTGCATGTTATTCATGTCTAGAAAGGAATCTAGTTGAGTCAGTAAGCCGGTACGTAGGATTCTCGGGAATGTGAGGAAAGCAAGGTCGAAATTATGAGGAAAGAATTTTGCAGTGTTACTGAATATTGAATTTACTGTCTGGATTCTCACCGCAACTTTCGTAACGAGTGTGTTACAGCTGTACTTTCGGAAACTGACCGCGACGCCTGGCATTTCTTGCTGAAATAAATCTCAAGCTAATTAAAAATATAAGTAAAACTTCTCTGAAACAATTGTAATTTTTTTTTTTTGTTTTTTTTTTCAAGCTACGTGATTAATTTTTATATTTTTTAACACTGCCGGGGGATTAATTTATTATTGATTAATACTTCCTGCAATTTCTTGACTCGTGTAGTGGTGACGTTTTTGAATTTT
Organism: Cardiocondyla obscurior; assembly: GCF_019399895.1. NCBI lineage: Eukaryota > Metazoa > Arthropoda > Insecta > Hymenoptera > Formicidae > Cardiocondyla > Cardiocondyla obscurior. The sequence continues at coordinate 10,123,475 of NC_091867.1, forward strand.
TCGAGCCATGCCTGGAAGTTTTCGACTTCGTGCGCTTCTTTTTCTTTCGCGAGGCGATAGAATTGTCCAAGGAACTTCGACGTGACGTTGACGGCGGGGTCTGGTCTTTCTCGGTGTTCTCGTATTTATGGCTGCTATCAGCGGCAAAGAAAATACCTTTTCAGGCGAAGAGCACGGAGGAACGAATGTTGAACCGTGTATACGCCGCGGCTTTATCGTAAAACGCGGCATTTCATGAAGATCCTGCTCGGTGACGCGGCATTTCCTAAAGAATCCAACTGCGACCGTCGGCTTTCTTTTCACGAAGTGACTGGAGGATCCTCGCGAGATGCTGCGATTCGTGACAAGCTTACAAGAGACGTGCGTGTTCCCGGAGGGGATGAGTAATCCGCAGAGTCATTTGAGTTTAGCGAACCCACAAACTTAAGTTTAATACGAAGCGAACACGATCGTACGCGTTTACAAAGGCACATTTCTTATTCATTCACGTATGAATTTTTCCATGCAAACGATAATGCGACGAATATTAAGACCCCCCCGCCCACACACCGCGGACATTTTTTTTTTAATCGTAACGTCAGAAACCAGAATCGCAGTCTCTCTCTCTCAATTTTCGTTATCAATTTTTGATTAACCTGCGCGCATGGCATAAATGTATATATTTCGATTTATTTCGTGCCCGACTTCAATTAATTGAATTTATTAATTTTCTTCCACGTTTTCGCGATTATTGTGCAGCAAATTTCTTTCTAATGACGACGTTTCTTATCACGTAGGTATTTTTCTGATAATAATTATTATTTAATATAATCATTGAATATTTTAACGTGCTCTTCTATATGCTCGCGTGTGTTAAATGCGAATGGCTTTAACTTCCCGAGGCCAATGACGCCTATTCGCTTTTGATAATTCGCGGTTACGCTCGTGATGCGTATCGAACGCATCCTCGCCCGCGCGTTGCAGCTTGCAATATCGACGCCAGACTGGCGGGCTGTTAGTCCGCGGCCTTGCCATCGGCGATTTATTCACCGATCGGAATATTTTACCGAGATGTTTCTTCCTCCGGGGCACTCTTTGCTTCCATTCCGTATCGCGGGAACGCCATTGCCCTTTCGCGGCTCTCCAATTCACATAACATCGCAAGACTTTTTTTTTTTTTCTTTAACGTAAAAGAAAGAATTATTTTTAAAAAAAGTATTATATGAATAAAATTTATAATACACGCATAGACGAACGTACGTACATTTCGCGTACATTTAAATTATATTGTAACAATATTTTATATAAATAATATTCATATAATATATACATTTATTTATTCACGTATAATTTTTTTTTTCTTTTTTATTCTGTAAATTATTCTCGTCTCACGTTTGTATGCGATTTAAAATACTTTCGGAGTTTCTTTCGGCCAGTATTCTAAGAGCCCCTGTAACATCTGTTACCTTCCATTCAAACTTCCACCACCTCTCCAGAAACGCACCCTTCCGAAGCTGTGCCGGGCAAGCACCCAGACCATTAGTTGAAATATTTAACGCTACGTCGCGTGGTACTTGCGAATCTTTCTCGTATTTAAGATTCAACGCCGGAGCGTATAAAGAGACGGAAGGAAAGTGATCGGCATACTTACCTGGCGTAGAGGATACCGTGATCACTAAGGCGGTTCCTCCAGGTTGAGGCTCTTCCATTGCACTACGGTTAGGGCTGACCCCTGCGAATATCCCTAAAGTGGATATCTCGTGCGTAAAATTTTTGATAGTCGGGACTGCGTTCGCGCTCTCCCGGAATAATCTTATCTACAAAAGTAAATATCTAGCAAGCTGACGTAAAAGCTATTTCTTAAACTTTCTCGGGTGCGATAATAATTTGTAACCATTTCTGGCGGAAGCAGGTGCTCCATTTTTCTGAGACTGGGCTAATTTAGAGTCTTTTTTTTTTTTTTAAAGAATGGACTGTGATTAATAATTAATCCAGGGGCAATTAAGAATGCTGTTAAGATCACGCGGTCCAATTTCTTTCGGCTGAACTGGCGCTAGTTTGGAGATTATATTTTTTTTTTCTCTCCCTCGTCTGCACCGGAAGGAGATAAATAACCTCTGAACTAGTATCCTTTATTACTATATTACATCCAGTTGAGCCTGTCCGGCCGAAAGGGACAGGTCTGCCCGGTTTCTTCCTCGCGAACATTTCTGCATAGGACTCTTATTTTTAAAGAGTCCAGCTGGATTCCGCCACAACGTCACGTGATACGGCGAGCGAGACGAACTGTTCGCGGGGCCGTCGGCGTCGCGGGTTTAAATTTAAACTGGCTTGCGTCCCTTGCAGGACGCGCTTTCTACGAAGCACGGGAGCTCGCAGCGAGTATGAAGTGCGACCCGCGGAAATTCTTCGGCTATTTTAAGCAACGCCGGGCCAAAGGGAGAACTTTCGCAGAGGGATACGCCGACGGCTTCGTGATTCGCACGGGAACGTCTGAACGGCGGGGTGAACATAAATGAATCTTAATCGCACGGAATTTTCTAATCGACAATCGAGCAAATCGAATTTAATTCGAGGGTGTCGCGAGCGTCCAGCGATAACGAACGTCTCTATAAGTTCGCCGGTTTATGCTCGCGTAAATGGGACGCTTTGCAGAGCCGCCCTCGCGACGTTATATCTTAATGATCTCGATGAAAAACGATGCTGCCGCGCCGTGGTATTCGTAATTTTTGAGGTACCAGACAAATCGACGAATACGATCTCGTTTAATCACGGCCACGGATCACTTTGATCCGCGCCACGAAAGCAACCCCTCCTTTCCCCCCTTCGTAATCCATGCATCAAGTCTGCAACTGAATTAGCCCGCGGTGCGCAATCCCATTTCCTGCCACCTCGAAGGATATATACCTCGAACGGCTAACGCGTTCAGATTAATCCTCGTCTATCGTAATGTACCAATCATGCCGGCCGTCAGCTCCGAGTAATATTCATCTCCTCGTTGGCCGCGACTGTAATTTTAAAAGCGAGGAAGATACGGCAATCATTCCTAACGACGTTTGACAAGGAGAGGAAAAAAAGAAAAAAGGTTTAAACGCGCGCGCAGCAGAGCGTGAAGCAAGAAGAAAGTACTTTTAATCGGTCTTATTTGTCTCTTATTACACTAATGACTAACGGTAACAATTGCTCGTTGCATCGAGATACTGACAAAGATCACGAAAGCGTACAACAAAGATTACGAATGTCACGTAAGTCGCGAATGCAGTGTATAAACGTGCGCGTCGGCCGGTATTTAAATTAATTTTATACGTGCTCGTCGTCGAATCGTTAATTTCGGAAATCGACGCTCCGTTGCGCCGGATGAACCCACGTCGTGGCTGCAGCGGGGCATTGACTGGTCCATTCACCGTTCGCCGGATAAAAAAAAAAGAGAGACTGATCCGCTGAAAAATGCGGCAATGGGCCGACCCACTCGTAACCCAAAAGCACTTGTGAATCGGCATGCGGCTCAATTACTGCGAAAGAAACGCGGCGTAAATTAATGGGAAGCGAAGCGTGGACCCGGGATCGAGACAGGGAAAAGCGCGGGAGAGAAAAATAAAAATGAGATACAGACAGCGGGGAACGAAACGATATCGTCGAGCCTCCCCTTTTCCGGGCTATATATTCCCGTCGATAAATCGATCGTATCGGATAAAATGGTACGAAAGCGCCTGGGCGATTAACGTATAAAAAGTCAATTCTCCACGTCGGAAATGAAAAACATTTTAGGGCAGATGTCTCCCCCTCGTTTTATCCCGCGCCTTTCATTAGGAACATTTGAGAAAAGGATTCGATTTCGAAGTCCGCTCAGCCTGGACTCTCCTTTCGTTATTTCGCGTCACTTTGTGCTCTCGAGGTGAATAAGTAAGTCGAGCTGGAGCAGCTTTGTGCGCAACATGTTGTATAAATATTTGAACACTTTGTTAGTTCAACGACGGGGTCCCGAGTGCTCCTTAGTATCGCGTACTTATGCATTCCGGCGGAATGAATCATGTCAACAGATGCGCTCTCTAATTACATTAAAGGATTGGACATTTTCGTCGAACCGTCGGGCACCCGGGTGCGAAATTGACGCAGCCGATCCGATTTTATCAAGCTGCTAAATCGCGAACTAAACGCGTTAATTACCGATTGACCCGGCATTATTTCGGCCGTGGGTTCTTTCACGAAGTCCGCGGGAAATTTTAATCGCGTTTGCGTAAGGCAGAGTGATATATGCCTCGCCTCGCAACGGGCAACGGCCTCCGACATTGACCGAGGTTATTTCAACCTCACCCGGAGCTCATCCGCACGACGCGTCGTTTCTCAAAGGCCGCTTGTGCCTTCCTTTTTCCCTCGCACGGCACTCCCGCGCCCTTTTTAAAAACGATCCGCCGTCCAAGAGTTTCCTTACCACTGGGGGGGAAAGAAACACGCGGCGGGGAAAGATCCACAGTTTCTTCACCCTCGCTGGACCCTCCTTCGTCTTCCGTCTTGCCTTCGTTCCACCGGGGAACGTTCATGTTTTATGGATGCACTTCAGGACCTCTCACGAGGCTGCACCGTTCTCTGAATATTTATTCGTTTATTTATTGGATCCAAATTGCTGGAAATACGGGCGCGGCATGGTTCCTACAAGCCATTCGTTTAAGAACTTGCCTCCTTGTTATTTCCCTACGTTCGTTCACCTATACGCGTAAAGTAACTTTGTAAAAAAAAAAAAAAAAGGGAAAAAAAAATAAATTGCAATAATGAAACTGATCGCCGCGGTTAAAGTGATCTCACGGCTTAGGCTAGGTTTATCCGGCAATTCGCAGTCCCCGCGACGAGTGAATATGCAAATGACAGGGTGATTTAGAATCGGAGCTTGTCTGTGGAAGTCGGCTGCGGAATTATTCCGGAAGATAGGCGTTCGACGGTGCGAATGAAGCCCGATCTCGACGGCGTAACGCGGCGATGTAGGTCGTAGAAAGTCGCGGCGAGAAAAGAGGCCCGCGATTTTAATTTAAGCCATTTGACTGCATACGGTTTTTCGGATGATAAAAGGCAGTTCTCCCTTTTCAGAATTAAGTTTTTAACTAATAATAATTCGGCGTACCGTTCTGTAATACTCTACGTTTGATAAAGACGATAATTAATCCTGTCTTGAAAAATTAGTGTGACGCGTAAATTAGCTGTTAATTATTGCCGATTAATAATCGACGCCGATTAGTTCTCTCTCGCTTGGCTTGACTTCATGCCAAGCAAGAATCAACGTCGGCTGTCTAGTCGGCGATTTTAAAGTTCGAATTAATTTTAATATTTAATTAATACGTCCAGGGAAAGACGGTCTTGGCGATTTTCGAGATCGAGGACGACCTGTTGGAAGCACCGTCTTTGTCTGGACGTACTAATTAAATATTACAATTAAATCGAACGTGAGTAACGAATAGATAGGCGCGGGGTGGTCGAGGGGGGTCGGGGTGGCGGGAGGGAGAGCGAGCGCGAGCCTACGTGCCGCGCGCTAGGTGTATTTCCCCACTACTCCCACTCTCGCTCTGTCCTTTACTAGCGGTCGCGCGAAGCACACGTACGTATACGCACTCACGGCGACCGCGTGCTCGTGCCGAAATTTATTCGTACTTCCGTTTAACGAAAGCCGCCAGACACGGGAACTAGCCTCTTCTCTTTATTTTCCGTGCGAGGAGATTACGCCGCGATATTACGTGTGTGGAGAGAGCACGTGTGATTCTCCGTCCGAGGAGAGCACGTGTCGCCGCCGGTTAATCGGTCGTTCCGGGAGTTCGGGAAAGTATTCGGGCGTAATTTTTTTGGCTTTATTGTAGACGAAAGCGATGAATAATGTTCGCGGTTGTAAAATCACGGTTCGCGAGTGTCCAGTGCGCGGAAGGACGACTCGACACGTGCCATCTGGGAGGAGGAGGAGGCCCAGGAAGGGTATCCTGCCCCGGCGGAGCAACCCCAGGGTAAGTAGTGTCAAGTTTCTTTCTGAATTAAATGCCTGAGATTTTTGATAATATTTTTTAAATATTTTATTTAATTAATTTAATGTCTATAAAATAATTTTTTAATTTTTTCTGTTGCAGATCAAGAGAAACTCCGCTGCTGCGCATCGTTTAATGAACAATTAAAGTGCCGCACGCCGATATAAATGATATACGAACCGCAGCCGGTTCGTCGGTCGCTTCGGGTGTGCCGATAGTAGTGCCGGGCGTTTTTTTTTTCTACGATCTTTTTATGGGGGTGCGTTCGCGAGTGACTTGTGCGCGGAAGGACGGCTCGTCACGTCCCATCTGAGAGGATGAGCAGGCCCAGGAGGCATCCTGCATCGGCGGAGCAACTATTAGGTAAGCATTAATTCCTCTAATAAAATCTTTATTAAAAGATTTCCTCTACTTTTTTTTTTTATTAATTTTTGAAACTATAATACATGTCTACATTAATATATTTCTTTTTATGTTGCAGTCACCGGCAGAATTCTTCAACTCCGCTGTATGCAGATTGGGTAAGTCAGTAACTTGTTTTCTTTTTCAGGATTTTCTTTTCAGCAGCGCCGAAATATAACGCGCGAGTGTTAACTAATTTTCGCGATTTAAATTCACGGTCGGAATGTTCGCGAGTGACTTGTGCGCGGAAAGATGACTCGTCACGTCCCATCTGAGAAGAGGAGCAGGCCTCGGATAGGCATCCTGCGTCGGAGGAGCAACTCATAAGTAAGCATGAATTTTTTAAAATTAAATCTTTATAAAAAAAAATTTTTACATTTTTTTTTATTAATTTTATTAATTTACTGGCACGTGTACATTGATATTTTCCTTTTATGTTACAGTCACCGGGAGAATCCTTCAACTTCGCTGAAGCTCATGCAGATTGGTAAGTCGCAAGACTTTTTTTGTAATTTTAATTAGAGTCTCTTAAAAAATAGCGGGCGCGTATGGCACGCATGGTTTTTTCTAATAAAAAAAAAAAAAGAAAAGAAAGAAACCCGTTGAACGAACTCTGTAACATTATAATGCTACAAAAGAAACGCAACGCTGAAAGGTCGTGAGGTTTTTTACCTTTCAGATGCAAATATTCTTATCGGATAAGCGAATCGGGCGAGATGCACTCTAAGAAAGAAATGTAGCCGCGTGTTATTTGCGTCGATTAACAAAGTCGCGAGATTCATTACGAACTTCCACTACAATTTTACTAATCAGATATATTATACCAGATTTTAATAAATATTTAGCAGCTTTTAATAAATGTACAATGACGAAAGAGCCTGACTAATATAGATATTTATGTTGCGGTTTTATTATATTGCGTCACTGAACTCACATATTTTTAACGCCGGTGGAAAGCATCGACTCATTTCGAATAGGAAGTTTACGAAGACGTCATCTGGCGTTGGCATTTAATAGAGATTCATTCACTGTGACTCATACCAGTTTGCTTATCGCTTCTTTAAACAGGTGTGACGTGTAGAAATTCCGATTTGTCGCTTCTTAATTTTTTGCCGAAATTTTTGTTCTCTTTATCTTCGTTAACGATTTCAGTATGCGCTATTCGTTCCATTTATTCTACTCTATTTTATTTTCTTTTCTGGATATTCTATTCGTTATCATTATTACTATTATATTATTAGATCGTCTATCATCCGACGCATACAAATGCCTGTCGCGACGGTGCGAGATACATTATCATCGTTCTCGTTTAAGTTTCTGGTATTCCGCGGCGACGGCGTGAAAAAGAAAATAATATAATAAGTTATAATCCTTGAAGGGACCGGTTGACGTAACCGGTCCACTATTTTTAACCGCGTCTTTTTGTTCTACTTTTCCCGGCGCTCCAGCTTTTATTCCCTTTTGCGCTTTCTTTCCTACGTATGAACTGAATTAAAGGTGAGGTTAACGTTTTTTTTTCTTTTTTTTTCTTTTTTATTAAATGTATATTTATTCCACGACGTTTAAAACAAGCCTACAGGCTTATTTCGTTTTCGACGACAATCGCCGGCGTTCAGGTACGTTCGGCGGTGCGGTTCGGAGATGGCGCCACCGTGGAGGGAGGTATACCGCCGTCACCGCCCGGACCGAAGCCTCAGTCTCGCGCACACACTCGATGTGTGACGGTATCGCGTCGCGATTATTTTTTTTCAACCGCTTTTCTATGTAGACTTTTCGCGGAAGGGATTCCTCGAGATTAACCCCGATTTTCCCGCCGTCGCGAGTCGCGCCTAACAAGTATCGATGCGACGGGCGCGTGCTACCGGGAGTGAGTGAATTCGGTATCGAAGCAGTGGCGAAAACTAGACGGACGCCGGAGAGAAAGGGCGGCGAAAAAGAGCGAGAGAGAGAGAGAGAGAGATAGGTAGACAGAGAGAAAGAGAGTGAGTGAGAAGAAGACAGTCGGTGTGAGGCTCGTGATCGATCTCGCGGTGTGCGCCGTCAAGGTGTTTTCCTTTTCGCGGCCCCTCGGTGGCGATCTCCATTATGTCATTGGCCGACAGACCGCTTTGATTCGAGAAACCAGCTAGGCTCGCCGGAACGGCTCGCGACGATGCTGCCGCAGACGCCTGACATCATCCCGACAACGTTGAGCCAGGTAGGCGAAGTTGGCTGCAGCTTCGGACCGGTGCCGGTCCGAGTTGCGTTAACGTAGCGAAAGATTCCAATCCATTAAGATAATACTAAAGAAATAAAAGATCAACGTAACTCGTTTCTATTTATTCCGTGTTTACGATAAACGAGACTCGTAACTCGCCGGAAGGGAACCGGTTCCCCAAAGCCCGGCTCTCGATTTTCCAGACCTATTCCGCGATTATTTCGCGCGTTGCATGTTTCGCAAAGGGAATATGGAAAGAGAGAGAGAGAGAGAGAGAGAGAGAGAGAGAGAGACGTTTATACGAGATATATCGCGCGGGCGTAAGCCACCCGAATCCAGGAGTTTCCCTACTCGCTGCCAGTCGCCTGCAATTAATCCGGAACCCGCATACGTTTACAAAGTTCCGTTACAAGGCGGACGTTCCGTATTGAAGTTGGATTAGCTTGATACGAAGCGAAGTGATCGCCTTAGGAACGACTCTCGATCGGAAGGGAAAGAAATTCGCGTCGTTCGCGACCGGGCGAAAAAGAATTTCTAGGTTAGGTGCTGTACGAGGGCTGTCGTTAATTTTTGTAGCCTCGTAAATCTGCTAAATAATTAATCGTGAATATTGTCATCTTTATTTCACGCGGAGAGAGCTTTCATTTATTTATTTTATTTTATTTTATTTTTTATATAAAACTTGGGGAAACGCGTTCACGTCTGTATATACATCGTTTTGAGTTCTTTTTTTTTTTGTTTAACGAAAATGCCGGCTGCGAGGGCTGATGCTAGGAAACAATGCGTACGACAGCTTACATGTCGCTTGGAATGACAAAAAAGGAATATATAACGTGAAGTAGACGACGTAATCGATAACAGCCGGAAGTTTCGTGAAAGCCTACGGCGAATGAAACGATATTGACAACATTGACATTTTATCATGTAAAGTGGCTCGAGAGTTTTTATCTTTTTTTTTTGTATCGCTTCTTTATACGTGATATAATCGAGTGAGGGCCTAGGACGAAATAAAAAGTACTTTCCCGCGATATCAATTTTTCTTTCCGACGTTGAATTTTTTTTTATGTAAGAAAGCACGTGGAGGCGCGCGAAAATTATATCACTTTTGAAATAAATAATTATAAATAAAGGTCTCATGTAATTTGTACGATAATGATTTGTAAAGTATCGGATTAATCAACAAAATCTCGGATTATTAATTAAATACATCGAACCGCGCGTTGCTCGTACTTGTTTGTGATACGTGTGTTCAATATGGTACGTTTCGCTTCGCGTTTATTTTTCGCCTGTTTATTAAATGTCGCGGTTAAAAACAGGCTGGAACAGGTCTCGGCATGTTTGGCAAATGCGTTGAAGCGACCTAAATTTTTGTTTCCTTTTTTCTTTTTTCCTCACGGAAATATATTTTTGTTTGACAATGGCGTGCAAGAATTTTCGTCATGTGGCGCCTTGCTTTCTAGCGCGATTCAAAACGGCTGTCGTAGGTAGCTGCAGAGGTTTAATGCCTTTTTCTTCTTCTTCTTCTTTTTCTTTTTTTTTTTTTTTTAATTAAATGAGGTTGTCTATTTTCTGTTGAACTTCCAGTAGCATTGAAAAACGTGGGAATCATATAATTTTCAGGTAGGACGTCGTGCTCCAACAGGTGGATTATAAATCGATAATCACTTCGATAAATTGTTTAAAGGCCAGCGTGAAAATACTTCGCGGTGAAACTTCATTCGTCTCCGAGCGGAGTCTATTCTTACGTATCTGAAAATAATTTTCTGAAGTTCATCCGTCGCGCGAAAATCGATTTGCGGTAAATAATTACAGTCTGAATAACAGCCGCGGGATTGAAATTTTGTCATTGAACGCGGCTCCGAGTCGACCGCGCCAAAATTGCCGTAATAATTGCCGCGAAACAATTGCGGCATACATTTTTCACGTATCGGCAAAAGCACGTCGGTTTCGTAAACGCGGATCGGGGGCTGTCCCAGACCGAGTTTCGCTAAATCGCGAAATTAAAATTGCGACAACGCGACGCGTAATAAATTGTGCGAAGCAGGACGTTAAACAAAATGTAAAATTTAATTGCGATCCAAAAATGAAATCCCTGATTATCATTATATATTTAATTACAAGCTTCTTGTATCGAGAGACTCATTTTTTATTTGTCATAAAAATAAATAAATATAAACCCACCAGATTTCGAGAAAAAAAATATTCTTGTCGGTAACAAAAGTTTCTAAATTAAAAAAAAGAAAAAGAAGAAGAAAAGAAAAAATTTTTTAATCGGTCTCCAGGCGAGTTTTCTCAACCCGTGCCGGTTCTTCGCGAGTGACATTGACTTTTCCGCGTATTCCCGATGACTCGAGAAGAAAGGCGCAGCACGTTTCACCGCTTTGCCTGTTTGTCCACGTACGATTTCGTTGTCGTAGCGGCGCGTCTCCTCTTTCCAAGACCGTTCAGGTTTTATCATTCGTGGAAGGTGCGTGACGTACTTCGCGAGAGAATTCTTAAGGCGGGTCTTATCGATTGTTTCGAAAGCCGATGTTAAACAAGGCAACACCTAGCGGTGCGTCCTGTGCGCGACGGTGCTCGGGGAAAAAGAAACGTACGCGATCGCAGGCCGTGCGGAAACCGCCCGGCCGTAATAATTATCTCGTCGAGTCATCGTCCGGCGAGTATAAAAAATTTCCCCCATATTCACTCGCGAGTGAAGCGTAAAGAAAATTAATAAAATTCTCAACTCCCCCTCTATCTTTTTGAGCCATCGGCATTTAACTTCTCTCTGCGCTAACGAACGTCGCGCGTTTATTTCCGCGGCTAGTGCAGTTCGCTTATTAAGCGGAAGGTACGTCATGAAGTTGCTGAGGTTTGCGCGTTCGCGCGGGGACGAGATTAGCCCCGGCGCGGCCACTCCCATGTTGAAGATTAAGAACGATATTTGCAGAAACGATTAAGTTTACACTTAGCGCCGGTACCGGCGCATCGTAGTGATAGCGTTACGCCCTGACGTTGGCATTTACTCGCGATCGCGCGCGATTCCTCCCGTCGTGCACGTTCTATGCAAATACCGGTTCGTGCGAACGACATCGGGCGCCGCGGTCTTCGCAGAAGCTGGCACGGAGAAGTCGACCTCGTAGCGGATAACGCATTGTTGCGAGATTAAACGCACCGCCGGAATTAAACCCTTTCTCTCCCTCTCCCTCCCCCCCCCTCCCTCCCCGTCCTTCACGACGGAAACGTGAGGTGAATTTCGGAAGCGCGGGCCAGAGTTCTCGTGGCACAAACGACGGGGAGAAACGGGCAAACAATACGCGATACGCGAAATCCTTTGGCGTAGGTCTGAAAATGGAACCGCGGAGCTTTAGAGAATATGGTAATTAAGAGTTTCGCATGACGCGAATAAAATTCGAAGCGGAGGAGAGAAACGTAGACGGACAAATAATCGTTGTACCTAACGGTTACGTTGTAAAATAATAATGACGATAAATAGTTGCGAATTACATTCACTGGTCTGTCTCAAACTTCTTTAATAATATTATATCAGTGTTTCGAGTAGCGGAATAATTTCGGGAGTCATGCATATTAATAAAAGGCTCTGCCTTCTTTGAGGCTGTATTATTTTGTTAAAGAGAGAGAGAGAGAGTGAGAGAGAAAAAAAAATAGAGGCGAGAGAATGAGGCGGCGGTTCGAAAAGTTTGCCGGTGGTTTCTTCTCAAGACACCATCAGCTGGTGGTTTAATGAGATTTCGCGGTCGACAGTGGCATAATTAAGGGCGGGGGTAGCCCTGTGGTTAAAAACTTCCACCTCCGCGTGTTTTAATGCGATTTAATTTACCGTTACCTGCACTCGCGCCTACCTACCGTTCGTTTGGAGAAAGGAGCGTCGATTCCGCGGCCCAGTCGAAGAAACGAACAGGGGAGGGAAAGGGGCACTTCGCCCGATCCCCCTGCTTTTTGCAACCGCCGAGTGGGGCAACGTAAATGTACGTTCTTCAGTCCCGCGATGCAGAGCCCCGCCGATCGTAAAACAGAAGTAAACCGGTACCAAATTGAGCCGCGCGTTCAACGGCGGCCTTAATTTTTCCTGGAAACATTTTATTTAGAATCAGAAATATTTATTGCAAATAAATTCCCGGACGGGTAGAAGATTCTCCTACGGTTAAGCCAATTGCGCGTAATCATTTGTTACGTATCGACCTCGCAAGAAACGCGATATGTATTCGCCTTTTTTTTTATTTATATTAATTTAGTTTAATTTTTTTTTTTTTTTTGTACGAAAAGTGCAAGCGAATTTTCGTCTTCTCCTCGTGACATCGACCAAAGTGGTAAAGACCTTACCTGGCCGGGCTAAGAGAAGGCCGCGATCGATCGGTTTCCAGGCGTATCAGCGACGTAGATACGCTCCGAAACCGCCCTTTCTCACTTTCCGCTCGTGCAGCTTGTTAAATATTAAGAGTGTCAACAGCGGCCGTGGATATCGTACACTCTAGAGAAAATGAAAGTCGACATTCGTCCCCGCAAACCTACCGGGCGAGATAAACGATCGCGACGTCGGATCGCAGCCGTGCACATAAAAATCACTTATAACAATCTCGAGACTTAAATACGTAAATAACGCGAGCAAACGCAATCGAGGACCTTCCGGCAGTCGTTTCGAAGCGTGAGCAACGCTGAAAAATTCTGTATAATTGAGATTCTTACGTCTGCACGATGCTCCTTGATGATTCGCGATAAAAATATATATTATTAGTACTTATCACGTAAGTTTTTTACACGCACAGGCAGAAAAGAAATTATAACGTGTCGTACATTACAATTGTCTTGCTTCCGGTGTATGGTTCATCGCGAACCTTGGCTGGAAAATCTCCCCCTTCCCCCTGCGCTAGTTTCCGTGAGAAATCTTGACGATCAATCGTTTGTTCTTACCGTTTCGTTGAGCTTCTTTCGTTAGCAACAAGTAGCCCAGGCTACGCTATCCGTTATATTACAACTGTCGCTAACTGTCCCCGATGAAAATAGACAATGGGTTGCGTAATGACGATTTCTTGCACTCGTGTTCTCCAAGTGATTAATCGTACAGCGTTCTCAGCTTACACGCCGCCTATTTCTCGGTCACGTTTGTTTCAAGCGATTATTATTATTATTTTTTTTTCTTTTTTCTTTTATTTTTGTACCGTATTCTCGATATTCTTATTAAAAGAAAAAAAGGATTTTTTTTTTTTATTAAATAACTAAAGCTTGTAAAGTAACCGTTGGAGTAGTTATCTATCTTTGACAAAGCTTCGATGATAAATTGCGTTTCCTATTCACGACGTAGAACTAACTGTGCCTCGTCCCTTTAATACACGTCACAGATTTTTCTCCGCCGAAAAGTGTGTGAACTAGATTTATTCAAGTTACAATGCCGCGCAGCGGTATATCCTGTAGGTGTATCTGTCGCGAGCTGTATCGGGACAAGGATTGCAATTTGCCGGGTTATTGATCCACCTACATTCAGAACACGGCGGTACATATATGGAGGATAATCTGTGGCGATTCCCACGGTTTTCAGGATACTTCGGCACGCGAAGCTTACGCGCTTCTTAGCACGCTATATCTTTTCGAGACAGTTTTCGAGCCGAGGTAGACGCAACTTTTCGTCAGGATTCCTCGCGCGGAATCCCCGCGCTCTAAAATATTTAGCGTGTACGGTCGAGGGCTTCATTTCTTTCGGCATCCTCACCGAAAAGTCGAAACCGAGATCTCGGACGGGCACTGAAAATATTTGCATCTTTAATATCTTTGTAATCTTCCTCGTTATCGGCGATCTTCCGACAGGTTCTTCTTGAAACGTTGTATAGAAGTTCGTGATGCGCGAGAAACCCAGCAGATTATTCGGATTCAGCCTGTCTCGTCCATGAGCTTCCTTTCTCTTTCTCTCTCTCTTTCTCTCTCGCTCTCTATTCACAGAGACTTCATTGTCGAGTTTGACGCATCTTGCGTTATATAGAGCAGGTGTGCGGTTTACCTGCCGCAGGCGGTGCCGCTTTTTCATTTTTCTCTTTTTTTTTTTCTACTCTCCTGCCTTCGTTCTGCGATGATCGCGGAACGCGATCATCATATCTCCTCTCGCTTTATTCGTTTTCTTCCGTAGAATCCTCCTCGCCGCGGCAAAACTCGTGGAATTAATATCGCGCGTATAAATAAAACGCCTGAATGCATCTGGAATTATCGTTGATAGCGAGATTTAAAGGATCGAGTTATTATTTCTGTGCGGGGTCGGGTAAAAAAATTTTTTTTTGCTAAGGTAGGAGTAAAATGTGCCGCGCAAAGGAATAGTGAAGTTGGAACAAGTTCAAAGAAGGCTTAAAAGTTATTGTTTTCTGGGAATGAGGTCAGAACTCCACACATACTAGGACTATCGCGAAGTTATATAATGAATGGTGACCATGGTCGATAAACCTCTGAGGAAGTAATCTAACTCTTCTTATAACTTCCGGCGACCTTTATAAACGTTTTTCTCAAGGAAAAACCGCTCGGAATCCGTATTTATTTGAACCGGTCCGGACCACCAGCGGCGCGATTGTTCAAAATGAATGCTAAAGAACTTGCCTCTATCCCCTTCACGTTCTTTATCTTCTTTAAAGAAAATAATACCGAGAAATAAAAATACCGGTAAAAAGCCGGTGTAGTTTATCTCGCTTGCATTCTGTACAAGTTTCAATCAAAAAAAATTTTTTTTTATTTATTACCCAATATTATTTTTGCTTTCGGCGATGTAGAATAGTTTGAATAATTAAGAAATAAAATTTGAACAGATTTATTTCGCAGAAAAGTAACATGGAAATTTTTGTTTCGAAAAAATAAAGTGCTCGCGAAACTTCTGATCGACTGTGAAGTTAGTTTTTTTTAATTACTCAACCGATTGAAATATCTTGGGCTAATAAATGGCGAGGCTATAAATCGAACTAATTAAGATATAAAAGCATGAAAATGAATTAATCAAACCAGAGATAATTCGGCTATAATTTGATGAATCCCATAACCGGTCGTCATCCCACGGTTGTTAATTGTCGAGGCGATAGGTCGTGGGTCAAATGACGCAACGTTTCGTTAGATGTGGGTGAAATCAATTCGGCCTTCGCTCGTCGAATCAGGAAGCGCCCGTCTTCCGCAACCCGCATTAAATCAAGGATCTTCATGGAAATTCAATAATCATTGTCTCCACCCGCGATAAAACTGTACGCTTCACTCGGAACGAAATGAATGTAAAATCCATTTTCTACGCGAGTCGTAACAGCCGTGAGCGACGTTAAAAAAAAAAATAGGGGGACGTTAAAAGAACGGTGATTCGATTCGCTCCAGTCTCCATTTATGGAATTTATTCGATTTCTTTCACTATTACGATCAAATATCCTAACGAAAATAACGCAAGAGCCGTCGCCGGCCGTCGAAAATTATTAATTTTTCAACTTCTAAATGACGATGATAATAATAACGTAATACCGACAATAATAATAATAATCCGATCGCTTTATTTCTACGTAAAGAATTTCGTATCAATTTTGAGAAAAATTATGTAATCGGAGAAAATGTAAAATTTAGCTGGGCTAATATTTTCGGGTCTCCGGCCGAGGAGGAGAAAGGAAGGTAGGAAAACAATATTTCGCCGTTGACACGGAAGCGAAATAGATCGACGTGAATTCCATCAACGGCCGACGTTACAGCCAACTTTCTGAGCTACCGCCCTCCGGGTAGAATCTAATCTTTCGTAGACGGGGACGATCACGGCGCGCGAAGGACGGGGTGGGGTCGTGACACCCTCCGGTTTTAAATTCCCGTAAGAGAAGAGAATAAGCCGAGGGTACTCGCGCCTAGTTTAATTGCCCGCTTGTTCGCGTCAAGTCTCGACATCTGCTACAGCGTCCCTGCAAATCTCCGATTAGCATAATCTAAGTTGAGCGATAGCGAAGCCCTCGGCGAATTATTAGAATACGGTCCGCATGTTTAACGTCAACTGAATCGTATACACGTAAACGGCGTGTACGCGAAAGAGCTCTGAATATCGACTGGAGTACGACCGACAAAGTAAACTGCCTTATTCATGATAATTTTATTCAATTTTTCCCCTGTCTCTTGAATATTGATAATTTAATAATAAATTTCTACTCTTGAAACGTATATTTATATTTAAATGATAATTTAATAAATTAATGTATATGGTCGGTTATTAATCATTAAAGCCGGGTAATTATATGTAGTTGAGCGAATAGTTCTTGATATGCGCCACGGTGACAAGATAATAGCTCTCGATTTGAATATTTAATTGAGCAGAGTTCAGTTTTACTTTTATCAACAGGTATTCTTCTTCTCGTCGAGTAATTTTATTACATTGCTTCTCGCTCGGTAGTAATTGTGTTATATTATTTCTCACTTGCAAATATTATATTTATTACGTCGTTCTTCTTCTTCTTTTTTTTTTTTTGTTTTTTTTCTCTTTAAAAAATAATTTTAATAAAAAATAAGGTACGCTTATCTACTTTAAATATCATGTCTGGTGCGTTCGTTATACTTTTTATATTGTCGTGATACATACATACCCGCAATATCGATCCTTACTTGGACAAAAATATCGCTTTTGGAATTATCTAATCTTATCATTAATGTGCGTGTCCCAAGATCAATCGTGTCGTAGTTTGATAAACGTTAGTCGATAGGTTGCACCTTCGTCCGTTTCGATACAATCAGTCCATTTTATTCGTCTCCTTCAGTTCCTTGGTATTTTTATCGCTCGTTCGTTTAATTCCCGAAGAATTCAAACGCGCAAACTGAGAATCTAAATAATTCTTTTTCACATATCTCGAGTCTCCAAATATGTCGGCTTTAAAATATAATCGTAATTAAAGTATCGTCTCGTAGAAAGAAAAATGAGATAATCGTAGAAGAGGAAAGTCTTTTAATGGTTTCGAGAACCATTTAACGACGAAGATTGGATACCTAAAAGCGTCTGAAAGTCCTTTAAACGACGTAGGAAAACTCGACGTGAGAGTCGCGGAAAGGTTTTCCGCAGGACGTAATTTCGGCCGAGTACCTTTGCGGGGATTGCCTTGAAAAAAAAAAAGAAGGAAAAAAAAAAAGACCGGCGACGAACGTTCTGTCGTTCTGGCCGGCTGCCTGACTCGCTTCGATGGCACATCGAATAGCCGATAAACTTAAAAGGATGAGAAATTGAAATCTTTCTTTCGGCGATAGAAAAACAGCGCGACGCGAAAAGGGTTTTTCCGGCAACTTGCCAGTATTGCCGAAAGCAGGAGGCAACTTCTCGCTTTTCGTTAACACATGGGACGCCGTCCGTGTCCCTTTTACGATTTGCACTTTTCCCCATCTGTTATAGGAAGGTTCCCCGTTTGTTTTACGGAAGCTCGTTATCGTCGGCGTCGTATCGCCGATTGACGTAAGCCAAGCGATTATAGTTTGATTTTAAAGTCTCGTTATTCGGAAATTTCTCACGCGGGTAGGGAAGTGCAAGCAGGAGCACGTGTTTGCTTATTGACTTTCTCGAACACCAGTCCGGCACCGGGTCCCTCGCGTCGATTCGGCGACGAAACGAGCGAGAATAATTTCTCGCGGAAATCAGCCGCGGGAGATGGATGGACGAGGAGGGTAGATTAATCCCCGGGACCCCGTGCCTTGTACATACCCTTAATGTTGACTCAGGCTGCTCACCCGCGTAGAATGGCCGGTCGTAACTTGCGCGAGGGTCGATTCGTGTTATACGTCGGACGCAGCGGGGACATTCGTGGGCGCAATATTTTCTTCGTCTCTCGTCTCTTCTGCTTTCGGCAGTTATCGTAGAATAAACCGCGGCAATATTGATTATCCGAATACGTTATTACGAGAGCGAAGCAAGCTTTAACGCTGAAGATAATTAAAATGAGATTTAAAAAAAAAATTAAAAAAAGAAAAGAATTTTTTTTAACGGGATCAGAGTTAATTCGTATCGATAGAGATAATTTTTAAGGTCAATTTTTCCCGGAGATTGGCGCGCATAAAATTTTCGATCGTGTAATATGATGGTTAGTTGATACTTTTTTTTTCTTTCGTTCTTTTTTTTTTTTCTTCTTTTCTCGTACGCCGTGATCGTGTTCGTTTCAGCGATTAAATAGATCTTATCGGAGCGAGTAACCATAACCGTAGCCGCGGGTTAGTACCTTCTCATCAAGAACTGCGCAAGTTTTCGTTGCCTAGGAGCTTCCCCTCGGCCGGTTATCGATGATGCATCGTTTCGTTGATATTCGAAGCCACGGTGCGCCGGCGAAAGAATCTGATCGATATCAAACGTGAACGTGGCGTGACTGATTGGAATATTAATAAGTGGAATGAATACGCATGGAACTTCATATCGTGCTCTTGCTTGCGCAATCAACACTCTGCGATTGCGCGTTTAATTTAAACGAAATAACTTTAATTTTTTTATTAAATAGTTCGGTTGAAAATAATTTCAAGAGGCCTTCGAATCAACGCACCGTAAAACTCGCGAGACAAAAAAGAAAATCGTGGCGCGCGCGGCACGATTCGAGAAAGAATTTCGGGCTCTCTCGTTATTCTCGCCCGCTAAGGGAATTCTATCGAGTTATCTGTCGATGCCGTTCGATTTCACGATTCGTCGATCTCCTTGCTGGCAGCAGCAAGGGCTAGGTTAACCGGAAATTCTATCGATGGCAAATCATACACCGAACGCCTCCTCGTCTTTCACCTCGGGAATGCCCGTGGCTTGTTCAATTTCAATTACTTCACGACCCGACGCGATCGTTTAATTATTCCTTCGGTTATTCCAGCGTTGTGGCAAATAACGTTTCGTTATCGCGCGAACTTTTCTGGCGCCCGTTTCTTCCGGGCGATGGTTTTTTTCACGGCGGCTTAAAGGAAGCGCCTAACGTCGGCGAGAGCCGGTTTCGCACTTTGAAACCAGAGTCGTTCAGGCAAAAGAAAGTACATTAGCTCGGTTATCAATGGCCCGCCGCGGTCCCCGTGCGCCTTACGACCTTAAGACGAGAACCAGGGACCTCTCGCATCCAGAAAACTTCCACAATTCTGTATAGAACGCTCGTTTGTCTCTATCTCGAAACCTTTTTCTCGGACGTGGACAATTTCAAAGGAACGAATCACGTACAGAAATTGCCCGTAAAATGCACGCGCATCACTTGAAGGCTCTCGAGATGCCGTTTCTCCGCCGGGTTCTCATTTCAAAACCCTTAGAAAAGATGCGCGTAAGTTGTAGTAGTAGTTTCCCTTATGGCTGTACAGTAAAGTGAAATTTTTTTTTCTTTTTTCTTCTTTCCTTAAGTTTTAATATATTTTACAAGTATGCGAAAGCGTGTGTAAAACATTTTTTTTTTCACGAAGATAACTTTTCATCCGACGACGGCGTGTGAAAATTTTCGTCGCGTGGTATCTCGGTCTGACGTCACGATTTATATACGGCTGGTGAAAGGCCTTAACGTAACGTCACTTTAACCTCGTTTCTTTTCTTTTTTTTTTATGTATATTATTTCAAATTACATCTTTGCTTTTTTAATTTGAGAATCTTTGATACGTCTGATTGAAGTGGATTAATATCGGGACGTTAAGAACACAAGACAAAATTGATACAAGTCATTTAGCAAGCGTATCGGATTACGGGAACGGGAGGGAGGGAGAAATGCGGGCGAACAGAAGTAGAATAAAAACAGTTGTCTCGCTGAGAGGAGAAAAAAAAAAAAAAAAGAGCAGGAGAGAAAGATCTCGAGAGAGATAAAAAGCCGACGGAAACGGCGTGGAATCGATACGGTAATGGCACGTCATGGTCATATGAGGACGGCTGGGACCGCAACGATTTTTATGAATGCGATCCTTGTGCTCCTTCGAAGGACATGACAGTCGATAGGCGGCGTCAGATCTATCCCGACGTGGCGGTGCGATTTTAATGGAACATCTATCTTGATTTTACACACGACGCCTCTCGATAGATGGTCTCATAGACACTAGAGCGTCCTCGCGAATGCGCCTTCGCGTCGCGTCGAGAATTCTTGACTTCCGAACGAAACTCTGGGTATTAAATGACCAATCGGAAATCACATTCCGATTTTTCTCTCCTTCGCGTTGCGTTTATAGCGATAGGTGCGATCGATTTGATTAAGAAAAAAAAAAAAGAAAAAAAATACAGGCAGTAATTAAGAGCGTCTCTTCGTTGATTGTTTATTTCCGCGTATAAATGACGATCAGATTTTAAAAAAATTTTCTTGTGAATTACTGTTATCTGTCGAGGTATCTCGACGGATGCTTTTCCTTCGACGTTGAGTCGCGAAATGATACACGCGTAAAATTCCCTCGAGAGTCGCGCGCGGTTATTCGTTATTTGCGGGGTTGCGCGAGAGGGTTAAAATAATATCTATACACGTGTCGCATTCGCTTATTATACCGGCGCGCTCGCGTCGGGGGATTCCTATGCATTTTAACGACTCTCCGCGGATCTTTATGCGAATGAATGCCGGGGCGCTATCGATAATTTGAGGGGTGGACTGGGTGCCGCGCGCAAACAAAAGGCAACGCGGAATATGCATCCGGCGGGTATGCATCCGCGTGGGATTTCCATTTCCTCCTCGGTTATTTGCGAATGTCGTCGATCGTTCAACGGGATGCGTTTGATATACGTGATGGAATGAAAATGCGACGTGAGAACGCGAACATTTACATCGCGCTGCACCGTCCGTCGAGAAAGAGAGAAAGAGAGAGAGAGAGAGAGAAAAAAAAATGCAATTCCATTCCGCCCTCGTGCTGGACATACATATAACCTATTAGCTCATAATGCCGCGTGAAAAATGAGACAAAGTGTCCGTAACGCGGCTGCTTTCACAGCGCGGATTTAAAATCATCCAGATCAAAGGACTTTTGCCTTGGATAAAATCGTACTTCTCGTTTTGATTGGATTTTGAAAAGTCAATCGAAGCGAGGGGATTGTAATTTCGCTTAATCAGACTCCACGGGCTTCGTTTTGATTCGGATCATTTTGTATCTGCGCCGGCGAATGCAGGCCGGTGTGTATTTAGTGCGGAGGTACAGCGCGTAACAGCCGATGAAAGTTAGTCGATATCATCCGCTCTTACCACGTGCGAGCCAAATGTTACGTTCCGTCCCTTCGCTGTCGCTCAACCTTTAGATCTCTAGGGCCGGTTGTCATTCGTGGATTCCATGCTCGTTCCGTAACCGTGAAAATTCCACCCGGTGGGTTGAAAACGCGGTCAGCGCCGACGTGTGTTACGTTAAAATTAGCGATTCAACAAATTCAGGTCCAGTTCCACTTAAGCAAGATAGAAAGAAAATTACGTTTACTAGTATTTAATTGATTTCTACATCGATACGCGAACGAGACGGCGGCGCGGACAGTGTTTAATGGCGTAATTTGCAATGGATAGACGTAAGATTTATACGCTTTCGTGCATTGTATAATTACTCGCGCGCGTATCACATTACCATATGAACCTAAATGTAACACTCCGGGCGTTTTTATTTTTCTCGGAACTAGTTTCCATATATACGACGTATTATTAAATCATATATCTGCAAATACGCTCGGGCGTTAAATATAATTGGTCTCGCCATTTAGTTTCGCGGAGGAAAAAGAGAAAAAAAAAAAAAATTTATTTATAATCACTATTATCGTCGCGATGCGTGCAGACGAGCGTGCAACGCGCATCCGTTGTACGTACGTGGCATCTCTCTCTTCTTAATCGCGATAGAAACGAGCAAAAGGACCGACGGCACTCTACGCGGCCCTTTGCAAATTGATTTGGGTGCAGAAACTGGTCTCGTAAACTCGAGCCAGGGCGTTTCAGAGACCGGATGCTCTTAATGATCGGCAATTTCACCGGCCCCCGTCACGTGAGAAAGTAAGTTCCGTCGATTTTGTACGTGTGTGCTCTCGCGGAGCGATTACCACCGATTTGCGTATTTACATCGCGGCCTGCTGCGTCCGTACGATCGCCGTAACTTTCGGTACCAATTGAGGGATGGAAGGGCTTCGGATATAATTCGCTCGAAGTTGTTTCGCGCTTCAACTATTGTCGAGCAAATCAAATGTAATTTACGTAATATAAAACGAGCATTGTCCGCTAAATATTTCAACCTCTCGAATGCGACGAGTGCCGCGGGTATTTTCACCCTCGCCTTCTGCCCACCCTTGCTTAATAAGTGGGCACACGTACGGGGAACAACTTCGGAGTGGAGATCTCGGTCTTTTATTGCCGGGCTGGGTGGTAGAGGGAACAAGCGGGCGCGGATAAAGCGAGCGAGGGGCTCCCGATTATCCATTCGTCCCGAAGACCTTCACGTTTTCGGCATCGGCCGACTCGCATCTCCGCAGGATGCACGTGTGAGGTACATCTATGCATATTTATGAGGTGGCCACCGAACGAATCGGAGGCTGGCCCACCTAATCACGCTCAACGCGTACGTTCCGTGATTTTTTGAGAATCGTTTAGA
Organism: Cardiocondyla obscurior; assembly: GCF_019399895.1. Taxonomy (NCBI): domain Eukaryota; kingdom Metazoa; phylum Arthropoda; class Insecta; order Hymenoptera; family Formicidae; genus Cardiocondyla; species Cardiocondyla obscurior. The sequence continues at coordinate 10,146,542 of NC_091867.1, forward strand.
TCACGATATGGGAAAATTGCCAACAGCATTGTTTCATGCGGGTTTCTTTCTTTTTTTTTATAATAAAAATAGTTTTAGTCGTCTATTATCTTCTCGGTGAGATATAAGAACAGATTGCAGGGAAAAAAATAGAAAAAAGAAATTAGTCTCACGCCTTCTCTTCTTCTTCTTTTTCAACACTTTTATTTTGAATAAAAATTTTTGAAAGGCAAAAAGAAATAAGAAATCTAGCAATTTAGAGTTTCGTCATCTCGACGATCGTTAGTCATCGCGAAGAAATCGCGACGAGTCACTCAAGATCTCTGAACGTGCATCCCCTCCGCTCGTCCGCGTCATAAATTCAGATTATACGACGATTTATGCGTGACGCTCCGACTACGGCTGTATCGATCACGGGCGCCGGTGGGTACTCTCGTTAAACGCTTTCACGGCGGCTGCAATTATTGGCGGACACGGCCCGGCTCTTTCATTATCGACGAAAAGTGCCGTCGTGCTCTCTCGCGGTCTCTCCCTCAGATGCATCTTCAAACTTTACGCGAGTCCGTAATTGCATCTCCAAGCGAATCTCGACTGTAGTGTCTATCTTGAGAGTTCGATGCGTCTGTAATAGCATTTAGCGGATTATCGGTGGTAATATTCGACTGAAGCCGCCGCTTATCGTATAATACGCACATCGGTTCGCAAACTTTGCCAATTGCGACGCGATTTATGCGTTTGCAACACCTAGTATTATTATTACACGATATTAACGTAATTATCGAAATTATATCGCAATGTCGTACTTACATGATTATTAAAATTATATTATAAGATTGCATTTATAATATTAATTAATCGATAAGTTGCGTAATTTTGCCGACTCATTGACGTGATATTATTTTTTTTAATAATGATAATAATATTATAGTATACATGTCAGAAATAGAATGGAATAAAGCTCGAAGAAGCAAAGTAATATTGAGGCACACATTTGAGATGAAATTAATTGCCGCTTCCGGTCGGCAAACCTTCCGTCTAAAACATTAGTTGTAATGAGTTAACAGTCGCTTGTCATCGTTTCGTGCAACTCCACCATTTTCAAAGCTCTCATGAAGCCACATATTAGTCACGGTCAATGAGTTGTTGATTAAGAACATGTGCTTCTATTACGTAACCGGCAGCTTCCGAGTAAGTCGGTATCGTTATACCCTGTTTAATATTAGCCGCTCTACTCGTATCGGATCTATTAAAGACGTTCCACGTATCGTGTTTCTTTCATTCTCAATGAGTTTACTCTCAATATTTTTTTCTGAATGAAAGCAAGTACATTATCTCTGTACAAAAACACTTTTGCATCTTGCAGGCTTGATGTATTTAAGCTTTTAATTGGTTTAGAAAGTTTTGTATTAATTACTTTTGAAGATATGTTCTCGGTAAAATTGAACGCACAGGTTCCACGGTTTTTCTTTTTTTTTTCTTTTCTTTTTTAATCGCCGGGCGGGAACAAAGAGTCTATTTGCATGACATTGCGGAAGAATGATTACAAGACCGTCATTTTTCTAGCTCGCCTCACTCACAAAGAGAACTTTGTCTCACGGCAAGATACTCCAAATAAATAGTGGAAGAATCAGATGTCGGTGCCCTGTTGGCACCTCGCGGGGTCTCTTTTGTACGAGATAACACTTTCCATTTTGTACTTTCGAAGCCGATGTTTAAGAACGGACGTTGAAATACCTCGCATATTTGTCTGTCTGATAAATCGCTTGCCCTTTAAATTCTAAATTTACACAGTTATTTCGAAAAATATTTGGGGAATCTTGCTTAGATCGTAATAAAACTACACGTAATTTTTTTTTTCTTCCTTTTTTTCTTTTTTTTTTTAATTTTAATTTAACCATATTCCAAGAATTTGCGCACGGAGTGAAACGTGGTCTATCATCCGGTGCCCAGTTTATGCTTTCTCATACCTGATATCCCTGCAATGCAATCCCGATGTGTTCTCGGGTTACTCATAACCATGCACGCTCGCTTCACCTGAACGGCAAGGATACATTTAATAAAAAGCACAAACTGATTTCAATAAAATACGATAGAACGTTATTTCTCTCTTCTGCCTCAGGCTTTCTTAGTTCCTGTCAAGTAGCGATAATTAAATTTTTTTGCAACAGCCATAATTGAACACTGTTAAATATAAAGATATTTCTGTAAAAAAAAAAAAAAGAAAAGAAAAAAAAAATCTTAGGTCGCTCTAACTTAATCTTTTTCTTCGGCAGTTAGTAGATAGTCGTAAAATAAACGCTAAGCTCTCGATTGTAATCGCTCCCCTTTTTTTTTTTTTTTCTTTCACGTCTTAAGTTCTGTTGCTCAAGTTCTTTTATATTCCACGGCCCTTACGAAGCTCGTTCGTTCCAAGTGTACATACTTGCACGTAATCTTTGTGCAACGTCAAGTGAGCGAACAGTTAGCAACGAGTCGCTTGCTGAGATCGTGCGTTGACGATTCGTTCGCCAATCAAACAATCTGTTCGTTCCATTGTGCTCGCTTAATTTTATTGCTTTCATCAGATCATCGCGTGACCGTTTTGCCCATTCTCGCACTCGTTCGCACTTGCGCCTCGTATTCGCGACACAATCGTAAAACATATATTATTATTTTGCAATACATGAAGAGCTACGTTGTATTAAAAAATAAAAAATAAAAAAAAAGGGGAAAGAAATTAAATTTTGTTACAATTTACACGAAAAATCTGAGATCTTTCGCGATACTTCAGTTAGATTGAAATAAAACATTTACTAGTCATTACAATTTTATTGGCTTGCATTTTAAGTTCTACAAAAGTGAAAAGGTACGATTTATAAATGTCATCAATAATTTCAGCGTATTACTGAACATTATTTATAGAAACTGTATATATCCGGGCTCGTTGTATAACTTCTTGATCAACCTACCAATTAAATATAAATATAATGCTTGGATGATGCATCGATTTCATTTTGATCAGCGGTTTACGCTATAACTGCGGTAACCCATCGATGTATCATACATATAATCAGAGTTGTGAATGCAAAGTAATTACGCCAGTATAAATAACCATAACTACACGAAACAGTCTCGCTTCCTCTTTCTATGCAAAACTAATTCTCGTACATCGTCTCCGTGTACCGAAGAAAAAAAATATCATTAAAACTTGTCGAAGTTACATAAAACTTCTCTCGGAGGCATTATTCATTGGCATACATTTTCTCACGTCGAAAATAAATACTTTGAACACGTAATAGTTCTTGCCCGGAGAAGAATCTCATTTTCTATTCAATATCTCCTCTTTTCTTTTTTTTTTTCTTTATGTAAAAAATTTATTCTTCGGCGACGACTTTTCTTCGCGCTCAATTTCGGCGCCGCGTAAAATAATCCCACGACATTTACGCGTCGAGAATAAACAGATTTTTCGAAAGAGGGGCACGCGCTTTTATTCTGCGTTCGACGAACTCGCACGATGCCGGGGCCGGTTCAGGATAAGATCAATTCGAGCTTCCGTTGCGCTCGCCGGCAGGCGAGAATTGAATTATGCAAATGCGTCCCGTGGCCTATCTGCGTCCAGGCCTGTGTCGAAATTTCCGGGGATCGTGCGCCGCCGTCGGTTCTCCTTCACGCCCGCCCGGGTTATCGCGGAGGATCCCACCTCCTGTCGCGGCCCGTTGTGACAGGGTTGCCTCTCCGTTCGCTCGAATTCGTCCCGAGATCCTTGTTATCGCGAGGCACAATGCGAAACTAATTCGAAGCGGTGAAACCTCACCCGAAAGATTGCCCTCCCTCAATTCAGAGCGATTTAACTCCCCCGTAATCCCCTAAACAGGATGTATACCGAAATCAAGATGTATCCCTTTCAATCGTCGAATCATCTCCTCCCCGATATCTTTATTGGAGAAAGATTATTAATTCCGTATAATTAATTTCTTTTGTGGATTCTTTTTTTTTTCTTTTCCTTTTTTTCTTTTTATTGTATATTTTATTGGAGGACGCGGTCTCGAAGATGCGTTCCTTTGATAGTATTGACTTATTTTACGTTACACCGTGTCGATGTTACCGAGATCTTGTCGTTTAAAAGGATCAGCGGACCATGTCTGGAGAGCCGGTTACATTATTTTGTATTCTTAGCTTTGATAAAGATTGATCGATGCCGGCGTAACTCGATACCAGTCGAGCTCGAAAGATCGGAATTGACACGGGCGTGCTTTCCCCCCTCATGTTTCACTTACACGTGATTAAGTAAATCGTATTATTCGCGCTACGCGCACTTTCGATGAAACGTTAACCCTGGGTCATTACATGCGAGTAACACTTGCAGGCCCTTCGTAATAAACGCGCTACCGTTTATAAGCTACTTGTAATTGGATTACGGACTTAACAAGACTCTGCCGCGTCACTCGAATGCAAAAATGCCACCGTGCGTGTTTCACAAGACACTTCGTGACGGCGAGTAGCGACGATTTAAATTAAAATTCGCAAATACCTAATAAATATCGTCGTATAATAATGCACAATTAATTTCTTGTCACGCGTACTTAAAAAAAAAAAAAAGCAGCAATTATAATTATGACAATATTGAAAGCAGCATTTATGCGCACAGTCAGCGAACGCATTAACTCATTGTCGGCTAACTTATAATAATAGTAAAAAAAAGAAAAAAGACAAAAGACCGAAACCAACGTGACTGTGACGATACCTCATCTCCTGAAGCGGCACGTGTCTAGAAAGGGCCTTTTAACCCTCCGCAAAGCATGCTCCGTTGATCGTGATATTTGTATAGGGCTACTTACCTCCGGTACACGTGCTGGAATCGCGTACGTACGTAAGCACATGCGGGCCGGTAAGTCGTTTTCGACGGAACGAGCTTAAAAAAAGAAAAAGAATTTTTTTACTCAAACATTTCGACAAACCGATCTGAAGCTTTCAAGTTATTTTACGTATTATCACGATTATTATTCTCTCTTAAACGCATCGCGCTGGAACGAATTATCGCCCGCACGAGAGCTCGATTTTTTCCCGCCGCGGTCTTCATGGAAGTGCAGGGCAATTACATTTAATAGAAGCGCCCGTGCTAATGATCGTCGTAGCGACGCATTAATTCCGCGCTGTCCCTCTTTCCCCCCCGCGTCGGAGCTTTGCCGAAGATCACGTCTGACGTCATTGTTCGCCGGTGATGGGGCGAATAAACGAGGGAAAAGAAAAAGAGATAGGTTCGAGAGAACACGCGAGGAGGAGAAGACGAAGGCTGTTTCGGTCGAGGCGCTTCAATTGAGCTCGATCGCGCGAAGTGGGAGGACGGGGACGAAGGGCGGCCTGCGAGCTTTTCTCGTAAAACGCGTCCATCGGGCGGGTGCACTTCGAGCCGCGGCATCGCCGTTTAAGTGGTCGTTACGTCTCTCTTTACGGAACGACAGCGGCGGGGACCGATCGTCGCCGTCGCTCGAAATAGACCCGACAAATGGACGGAGGCCGCCGGCGGTCTCCGGGGGTGCTAGGATTTTATGGATTTAAATTGGCCGAAGGGCTCGCGCTGCGCGCCTGCGTGCCCAATTGGCGTGCGCGCGGAAACCGCCGGCTCGTTGACTTTCCGAATGAAACCAATTGCTTCTGCGGCAAGAGGCGCGACGACGTGCTATCCGCCCGCGATACGGTATCGCGCACGCTAACCGGCCCAGGCATCGAGAGTGTCGAGTCAGAGACGGAAGCGAACGCGCGCGGGAGGGTGTCCCGAGAGCTAAACTCGTTCGCCGTCGTCGGTGGGAATCGATTTCCTGCCGAGGCGCACGTGGCTTTTTTTTTTTTTTTTGTTAGGAACGTAGCGGGCAGATGCTAAATTTTCAGGTACATTTTGCCATTCGTTATTTCGTCCTGTCTTCAGTTTCTATTAAACGGCGAAAATAAAGTAACGTCACGCGTGAAAGCTATGTGGAGTTTTACTTGCGAGTAGAAGGCGATTAGATAATTTTTTGATTCGCTACTACAAATCTAGGTTTAAGAAAAAAACATTTTTTCCCCCTTTTCTTTATTTAGCGAATTTTCGTCATCAGGTATATTCCATCCATGCTCATTGTCTTCTTTTTTTGGGTTTCAGCAAAAATGCGTGAAAGCGCGAGCTCTCTACGACAACATTGCTGAGGCACCGGACGAGTTGGCGTTTCGAAAGGGCGACGTCCTCACCGTGCTGGAGCAGAACACCGCTGGCCTTGAGGGATGGTGGTTGTGCGCTCTTCGCGGTCGGCAGGTAAGCTTATTTTAAAACGCGTGAAATTTATATCTGTCGATTCCCTTACGTAACAGAACTCGCGGTGACTCCGGGTAATCCTTACGACCGAAAACATCGCGAGTTCATGTACCATCCGTCCGTTTACATTTTCCGCTAATCGGAAACGTGCGGTAAGACCGAGCATGTAATACACGAAACTCCCTTGTGTTTCGGAATTCCGTTTGCGTTCTCCATTAACCGCATCTCTCCTCGTTCTATTAAGTTCTAATGGAGTTTATCCACCGTGTTAACGAAGAGCACATGTCTAGTACTTTCACTGTGCGTCGTATCATCTATGCACGTTTCTATGTATAATGCATAAGGCATACGAGCGCACTCGTACGTCGACAGGAAAGGCAAGAAAAAAAAAAAAAAATCAATTAGAACCCGCAGACAGGCCAGTCATCAGTTTTTGTCCGCTTCTCTAACGCACCGTCCGCTTACAAACGCTAGTTCCGACTGGCCAGTGCACTTCCACTCTTTCGTTTAATTAAGAATCTCATTAGTTACGTTAATATTAAATTTAATCAGGCGCACGAAATAAATAAAAACGTGCCACGAGTCCGTTCGGAGTGGACTTGGAAGGTGATAGACTGTAACGACGAGCTTATCTATTTATCTAATTTATCTAATTTGTTTGAGCAACCCTTAGCTATGATGGAAGTAGTATATTGAATTTTATTCGGCACGTACTGGCAGAACATACGCGATTAAAAATTTATTTGTATGAAGCGTCGTGAATCGAGGCTGTTGTTACGTTCTTGTATTTCTTTTTTTTTTTCTTTTTTTCTGCTTCAGGGCATCTGTCCAGGAAATCGATTGAGGCTTCTGGTTGGCCAATACGATACAGGGGGTTGTTTGGCTGGCAGCAGGGCCGACCTAACCATAGCGGAGGATGGCATACAGAGACATGGGAAGAGGCGTAGCTGGCACGTGCAGCCCAACAGAGTGAGTTATCCGCAGATACATATGTATTTTCAAGTCGTACATATTTCGAAGGTCGCCGGGGAAAATCGCGGAAAAGCTCGAGATTAAAAAGTAGAATGAGAAAAAGTAAAAGAAGTAACGAATGCAACAGTCGACAACCTCGCGGTAGAAAAAAAAAGGATTAAAAAGAAAAAAATAAAAGACCTAGGAAGAATTAAAGAGAAGGATTAAATACGCCGGCGGAAAAATTTAATTTATCCTTTGATTTTATTTTCGTATTTATTTTATTGGATAATTTTTTTATCAAGCGAAGAACTTGTTCTTTCATTAAAACTACGATACCGATATCACCACTTGCGCATTCCTTCGGATAAGTCTTTTTGCGTTTTCTTTTTTTTTTTATTTTTTGCGCGATGAGTCTGAGGTTTGATTTTTGCGGGGATTAATTATTCGATTCTTTATCATCGCTGAGGCGAGGCAGAATAAAGCCACGGATGTTTCGTTGTTGCTTTTCTGATTTTTCCGCTCGAACAATTACGTCGTTTAGCAGGGATTGAGATTGGGAGAGCCCTGTATCGCGGAATTGACAATGTGACGTACGGGCGACGGTTTATTGTGTTGCGATCGAGGGACCGACCTTTTACGCCCCCCGCGTTTAGTGAAACGCGATCTGTCAAAATCAGCTGACTGCCACTTGGCCCGGCTTTCTGGATGGCCGTCCCGTCGCAGTCATCTCCGCGTATCTGGCCTCGCGTCGCGGTTCAGCATCTGTCGCTGACATCAATTTGATTAAACGAATACGTGCACGGTCGATTAAAGAGCCCAGTTTCGTCCACTACACAACGCCGGGGCGAAAATAATTGTCGTTTACAGAGAGGTTTTTAATTTTTATCTGTGAAATCTATAACATAAACGTCATAAACGAATATTAAAAAGAAAAAAAAGAAAAAATGAATTTTAATTATTTTTTAAAATACTTTTAAGTAATTCATTTTAATTAATTTTTTTTTCTTTCTTTTCTTTTTTTAAACTCATGTTCTCTGTCTTGTTTTCTGTGGGGGGGAATTTTTACTCCGCGGCATATTCACGGGGCATTTAGATATATCTCCGTCGTCGTTCAATCTTATCATCACCGTCGCCGTAGGGCTAAGAAATTTAAACTCCGGTTTCTTTTATAATTAACTTTATTCAACTTTACAGTATCTTTTTCCCTCTTGTATTCCTTTTCGCCTTATATTTCTCTCGACGAGATTCGCAATAAGAAAAACCTATGCCGCAAGATTCCCTACAAGGGCTGGCCTTTCTCGTGCACAGACGGTCCGCGGCTGCCCTTATATGTATGCCCGCCGATTCCGGACAGTGTCCACTTTCTGACATCGCTTTATTTCTCCGTTTCTCCTCCCCCCCTTTCGCCCCCGTTTGCAATGCCCGCGCCGCGGACGTGTGCGGGAGCACGTCCGAGATGCGCACGGTGGGGTCCCACGGCGTCATCTCGATGGAATGTCCAGGGCGGCCCAGGCTCAAAGAGCGGACGCGTTTCATATCCCGCGTCTGTTGTACGTCCACGAATCGTCTTCCTCCTCGGTCGCGTACCCTTCGCGCTCCTCCTTCCGTCTTTCTGCCCGCAGCTTCCGAGAATAGCTCGTCGCGCACATTTTTAACACGCTAGAAGACTGCGAAGGCGGACGGCCTCCTCTCACGAGACTCCGTTCTCGAGTCGCGCCGTAAAAATCTCGCTTATCAAAGCCAACGCTGCGCCATTCGTTGATCGGCGCGCTTATCTCGGATCGCGAATCGTACGCCGGTCGATGAACGGAGGTGCCATCCCGTCACCTTCGAAATTTCGTCGCACGTTTTGAGAATGCAGCTCTCCCGATCGCAACTTCGAGCCGTTACGCGAGAGAATTTGTGCACGTACGTTATCGTCGCTCGTTTCTGTGTTTAACTTTTCTCGTTCTCTATTTTTTTTGGAAACGTTCACGCGTGGATACGTTGTTCAACACCGAAGGAACTGTATTTAAAGGACTTTCCTTCGGAAATTTTTCCCCGAGCAAAAGTTTCTTGAGAAGAAACACGACGATCGCGCTCGTTAGAGACTTTGCCTCTCTGAAAGAGTTGCCTTTTGAACGATACTTCTCGCCCTCTTTCGTAATAGCTACCACGGGAAACGCGTCGAAGTCACGCCTCAGCTCTTTATCACATCGTGACACGCTTAATTTGTTCTTTCTCATTAACTTTCTCACTAACGACAAGCTGCTGCGCTCGATAGTAGCTGCATTGTTTAAGAAAGCAAAAGGCTCGCGTTACCGGTAGGAAATAAATAGTGAAGTTCACTTGGCTCGTTGATTGATTAGGCCAACTATTTATTCGAGGCAAGATTTTTTAACAAAACCGATCACCTTGTCGGATCGAAGTATCTTATTTTATTCTCGTCAATCGGTATTCTGTACAAACTAAAAAAAAATCTTTTTCTTTTATAACAATTATTAAAACGAGTATACAAAATTAAATCAATTAATTAAATTTATTATTGCGAAAATTAACAAAAGAAAAATCGCAAATTATTTTCGATAGATCAAGAGCTCCGTTTAAGAAGACTTCGCGTCGTTGAAGAACGTTTTTCGTCTTGTGTCGCAACAACTTTCGCCAAAACGTGTCGAAGTCACGCGTCAGCTCTTATCGTTTCATGTTACGCCGACCCGGTGATTCTCACCATTCATTCCCGGGTTTTCGTAGGAAAGGGTTTTCCCCCTTCGGCGGACTGCAAACAATCCCCCTTTTCCGCGCCTTTTCCTCCGCCGCCGGTCAGATTTCCGGTCGCCGAACAATTTCCCTGCTCGATCTTAATTTCCTTCTCACCTACAGCCGAGCTCGTTTCCGTCGACACGTGGCCGGAGGCCTCTCGAAAGATCGTTCGCTGCGCGTCGCCTCTCGCGCGATTCCACCTACCGTTTACCAGGAAAAAGCCTATTTACCCGAGTCATTAGAATGTCCTCGACAGCGGTTTTATCGTGTTCCACTCGACGCGACGAATATTCACAACGTAATTAGCGATATTAAATAACGAAAGGATTCTGTAAAGAGAAAAAAAAATCTGAAACAAGAGGATTTCAGAAAAGTTTACTTTTTACAGAATTTTTTTTTTAAAAAGAAAAGATCTATTTTTATTTTTTAAATAAGGAAGAACACGCAAATATTAAAAAAAAAATTTTTTTTATTTAACAGTAGCGTGTAAGAGTTTTACAATGCTGCCGCAGCGGCAAAGTTAAAGTCCGCGGGCCATAAAAATTAAGTAATCACATTTGATTATTCCTCTCACCCTCGTCTAGCGACTGGTAACTTCTTACGGCTGTGGCCCGTTATGGAATATGCCTAACGGTCTCGTCGTTTATTCCAAACTCTTTCTCTTTCTTGTACCCGGCGTGTTCTCGCTATGACACGCGGATCGCGATAAGAGTCTCTCAAAGCAATTTAGATTCGAAACAAAACGGGCCTTCGATGCCGCGCCGTGCAATCGCCTCATGAATTTATAACGCGCTGTGAAACGAGAAATCCAATTTCATCTCGCGGTGCGCTCGTCGCGAGTAACTAGCGTAAATCATTTGCTTTCGAGTAACTCCGGCCGTTCGAGGCAGAAGCCGCAACCGGTAGCCTTTTCTTGCTCGTCGAAAGACCATCCTGACCGTTTATTAAAGGGACAATGAGCGATGTTATCGCTGTAATAAACCGATACCCGCGCGCGCGCGCGCGCGCCGCACACGGTTATCAGAATCATAAAAAATCTTATTATCGCTGCGCGATTCGTTATCTATCTTTTCTTACCCACCGTATTTATCCAATTAATCGAATAAGAAAAAGATTATTGATATTTTTATTATGGTAGTTTCCGCGCAAACTTAACGAACTGCATTCATAAGCGGCAATATTAATTTGATATGACGCCGCCGGGTTCTTCAAAAAGAGATAACTTACATTCCTTCAAGTATTTGTTCGTACTTTCCTCTCTCGTCAAAAAGATAAACCGTCCGATAAAATAATTTCATATCTACAATTATTATCTCGAACTTTGTAATTTATTTCGCGACGTAGGAAAAAGAAAGAAAAAAAAGAAGAATAAAAAGGCCAGATTACGATAAATCTTTTCTTCGTATCTTAATTATTCCGCGTGCATTTTCGAGATCCCGGATTCCGGTCCGAAGTTTCGGTAGCTTTTATGGGGAAACTTCCATAAGCGGTTAACGCGATTATACGAGAGTACAGCGAGAGTACGCTTCTTGGTAAATGTGCAGGATCTAAGCGACTGGCTGCCGCACACGAGTTTATTAACCGATGTAAACGTAGCCGGTAGCGTGTGCTGGGAATTAATCACGATGTTAGCGATGTGTCGGGGAATTTATGCCAAGTGCATGCGAATTCGCGCGTAACGTAGATTCAAGCGTGTAACTCGCCCGGAAAGATGCGATCTCGCGTCATCGTTTGTCGAATTAGGCTTCGCGGCTCGCGAGCCATGTACGTACTATAAGATCGAACATCTCGATGTAAAAATTTACGGCAGCACGGCTTTCGCAATCAAGTATGCAAGGTCGCTCCTTCCGTCGCACCGAAAAATTCTTATCGCGGCCTGAGACAAGCCGAGAGTCTCCTGCTTCCGCAGAAGGTGGCGGAGAAGCCTCCTTTCGCGTTCCCATGGAAACCGTCTTTCTATCTCCCCCTAGCCCTTCTCTTTCTCCTACCTTTACCTTCTATTTCGCCCTTTCTCCCATTCTCTTTTCACCTCTGTCGAGACTGGATCTATAATTAGTGGAATTATAATGAAGTAATTATTAACCATTTTAAATGCGATGGTATTTAATTCGACGATTACATTTACAGAATCTGCGTGTGGACTTTGTTCTTTTATTTTCTTCAAATACGTAATTTATTTTCGCGTCATTTAATTACGAACTTTTATTTAATTTTTTTAAATATTTATTTTTGATGGACAAAATTACTTTCGCGAATTACTGGATCTACTTAAGTGTTCCAGTTTAGGGTGTTCAGAATTCTGAACTCGTCACTGTACCTCATTCTCTCCCTCTTCTTCAGCCCTCCGCTTTCTCTCGTGCTGCTCGTGCACCCTTGTGGCGTAATACGCCTTTCACAGTTAGCACCGCGACGCTCGGTATCGACCGAGGGGTGTACGCCTCCCTCTCTCCGAACTGTTCTCCATCGCCACCCCCTGGTTCCAGTGCACCCTAGCGTTGCACACAAGCGCTCTCGACTCGCCAGCATCCTCCTCCACCTCTTGTACCCCTTCTAGTACTACGCGCCACTACGATAGTACTACTATTCGATTCATAATAACAAAGAACACGCGATAACGTGCTCGCGAAGCAGCTTTAATTCACTATTCGATAGCAGGCCCCGTGTATCTGTGTGCGTGCCTTTTCGATAACGCACATCGCCCGCTTTGTTATAGTTTATTCCGCACGTATTTAATTCTTAAATAGTATTTGCAAAATTTACCGGACGCTAATTTCTTCCCAAACATCGATTATTTTAATTTTATATAAGTAGTTTATAAAAAAATTTTTTTTTTTTTTTTAATTCTAAAGAGCAGATTTTTTTTTATAGTTGTATCGGTTTGAGAAACACTTGTTTGATGAAAATACGATAACCATAATGTTGTAGAGGCGACTATTCTCGCAAAACCTGATTGTAAATCAAGATAAAATTACAGTACGATCCCAGCTGGCTTAGTCAGTGCGTAGAAAATAACTTCTTACGTACGCGCATTACACTCGCGAGATAAGAATAAGAATCAATCAGCGTTTCAAGAGTTTCTTACGCAGCGTACGTCCTTCGGCATTTACATGCCTGGTTTTTTTTTTTTTTATTCCGTGGCGGCCAAATGTTGTTTTGCCGATGGTATTGAAACAAATCATCTCTTCCTGCGCGCTCGAACGGCGAATCAAATGGGGTCGAAATGATTTGTTGGGAACGGATTCGGGGGCTGAATGCGGGGGTGGGTCGGGTTGCGGTATCGTGTTATTCGGTGGTTGGGTTCCTGTTGTCTGTCCAATAAGAACTGACCTAAATTCACCGTCGTATCTTCGTCGACCGGGAGCGCATTCGGGGCAGAGCGTATCTTCCGCGCGCAGCTTTCCTCTCGTCCTCCCTAAGTTTCGCCGATTGAGAACTTTCTGGGATCGTAAGTAGAAGCCCGGGCTGTTCCACTTCGGTGACGCGAAATTGGCCGTCGACGGTGAATCGCGGATTGCCGAGCTTCACTGATATCGTAATCTAGGCTGCTCCGTTTTACGGCGCAGGGCGTGTCGCTAGTTTCACCTGCGAAGAGCACACCCCGAAAATTATAGCTGGCTACAATTTTCATTCTCTTCTCTACTCCCTCGTTCCCTGTAAAAGTTCAGTTATCTTTTTAATAATTATACGAGAGCTCTGATTATTTTTTTGCTAAGACACGCGGAAAAAAAAGAGGGTATTAGTGATGAAAGCACATTTTGAGCGTAACGCAAGAGTCGCGAGACTTCCTATTAATGCAAAAAAAAAAAAGGCTGATGAGCCTTCGAGATCACGCCCTTCCAGGGGATGTTTTGCTTCATTTTTTTCCCCCTTGTATTTACTCGTCGCATCGACTTCCACGCTTTCACGTTTTATCAGCGGAATTACATTTTCCCGACGGTTCAACGCTCGAAATGTGCAAGCTTGCATCACCGTTACGTCCAGCCGGTGGTTGGACGTTTAATCTGTAATACAAAGTTGCTGAAAATATATTACATTGCTCGTTTTAAACAAGCTGGGCTTTACGAGCTTCAAGAATTTTAATATAAAGCAAAGGAGGGGAGGAAAAAAGAATTATTTTTCTAACGCGCTTTATTTTAATAAAAATTTAAATAAGGCTAGTTTTTAAAAACGTCGGAAGAAAAAAAAAGTTTTTTAGATTTAAACGTGGTAAAAGAATCGTACAATTTTTTATTAAAAAAAAATATTGCAGGGCTTATTAAAATTACTATTTTGCCAAAAAAAAAGATGTTTGATGCCGCGACAAGCGCAAGTGGTGAAAACAATAAATTCGAAGGCCGGATAATTAATCCAGGAATATAATTATTCGTCGTTTTCGATGATGCAGGTTGTAACGCCACAGAAATGCGGGGACGTCTACCTGTACGACCTCCCGGCAAGTCGTGGAAGTCCCGCGCCACCCTCCAGACACGATTCACCCCTCAATTCAACGAACAATGAACATTCTCACAATATGGGTACGTATTATTCACAAGCTAAATACTCCGCCTATAATCGAATTGCCAGTCGTGATAAAGCCGTCTACAGAAACTTATTTAGTGACAAGTATTAATTAGTTTTGCGCATTACGATAATTTTCAGGACAATTAAATCGCGACTATTAATTTTAATCAAAACTATAATGAGATAAAAAAAAAACCATTCAGTTTTCGAATTATGTGGCTAATGAGTTTGTGCTTTAAATTTCTTTTTAACGCAGGACGATACACAAGCAACAACGCGCGAAGTTCCGTCGACAATGGAAGCAATGACGAGTGTTACGACGTTCCACCACGTGCGATTCCGGTGATCCCGTCGCCAGCGAGCAGCCCGAGCCCGGCTCCGTCGTGCTACGACATCCCGAGGCCGCCGACATCCTGCACGCCGATTTCAAACTGCTCCGGGGGTTCCGGCATCACGCCACTGGATTGCTACGACGTGCCACGACCTTTGCAGCCGCTAACGCCGAGCAGTTCGGCCTCCAGCCTCACCAACGACGGCTCCCTCAGCGGATCAAACAGGTACGTCCGCTCCGCATATCCGCGGATGCGTCGCGTTACTCGGGGGTCTCAGGAATTCCCCGAACGTGCGCCAGCGCGACGGCATTTGCGGCAACTCCGTCGGACTTACGTTCCCCAGTCTCCGGAGATCTCGAGAATCTCGAAACTTTATGTATCCGGGGAAGTTTCCCCACGCGAAATAAATCAGTAGCTGAATAGAGCTTCAAGAATTTCGCGAAAGGGTGATTTATAAGGGAAAGGGGGTATATCGCGCTTTTGAATTCTGCCGGAAGTGCAGCCTCGGAGATTGCAAGATTCCAGCGTCGCGATTCCTCGTTCCGCCTGGAAATTTTGGCAACGCCATCGGCGATAAATTCAATGAGATCTTCCCCGAAATTTTCCTTTCTCGTTTTTGCGAGCATTACCACAGCTCTTGGATTTCAGATCGAGTTTGGCCGCCCCGGACTACGACGTGCCCCGGCCGCGTCTTCCAGCGTCTTCGTTGCCATCCCGACACAACACTCCCGTGCCGAAGACCCCGACGCCGCCGCCGCCCTCGCAGCAGATTTACGACGTTCCAGTGAGCAAGGAGCTCCCGCTGGAGCTGGATTCCGCTCTGGAAGGTCTGCAGAGGCTGCAGGGCGAGGCGTCTGCCGCAATAGCAAGGCTACTGGGCTTCGTAAGTCCCGGTTGGAGAACACCGCAACGATTGGACGCCACCCTTATGGATTTGAGACTGGCTGCCCTCAGGCTCAGAACGTCTCTCCACGACTTAGCCGAATTTGCCGAAGGTAAAAATATAAACCGTGACAAACGCAACGCTGTAATAGAATTTATCTCAAAATAAGTAAGCTCTTAGAATTATTTAAAATTTTGTTTCTTTTTTATATTTGAAATTAATTGTATAAAGATAAATTGTATAAATATATAATGTTTTTTTAATAAGTAAGATTGCCGTTGAAGTTTGGTAACTATTGTGTTCCGCAGGAACGTTGGGTAATGCGGGCAAAGCGCCAGATAAGGGCCTGGCTACGAAATTACGGCCGCTTGTAAAGGCGCTTCGTGATTCTGACAAGCTCGTGCAGGAAGCCGCTACTGAATTGGACACGATGGAATGGGATGCGAGCAAGCTCAACCGTGGCGGTGGCGATACACCAACACCTACTAACGGACCCCCATCCTCGCTGCTCCTACCTGTACAATCAGATCCCCTAGATCAGCTGATCGCGTGCGCCCGGGCACTTACGGAAGACGTTCGTCAGGTCGCTAGTTTCATTCAGGTAAATATCTCTTCAACTGTTAGACTCCACGTATTTGTCACGAATAATCACCTCAAGCGTAACGACGGATTAATTGAACCACATCTTAATCCTCCATACACTTTTTTATAGTGAACCGATTCTTCTGAAACTTAGTATGTAGAAAAATTTTCAAACAAAATTGACAAAGAAGAATCAAAGCAGAACAAGAAAAGAATTTCAATACTTGCAAACTCAACTCTTTCCACTTTGATATTAAATATCTCGAGAAATGAAATTATTTAACGAAGCTGGTGAAGTTTGAGAGACGGAGCCTTGTCGCTGATAAAACAGCTCTATGTGTCCAGGGAAATTCTACATTGCTCTTTAAACGGTCGTCGATTATCTCCACGGGCAGCAGCAACAACAGTGGCCACGGGGAAGATTACGACTACGTAAATCTTGACTCGCGAGAGGTCGTAGCGAAACAGCGAGAGGAGCTACGGGCCGCACTGCCGCAGGAGCTGCGCAGCAATTACGATCTGTTGGTGTCCGAGGCAGACAATGCCGCGATTCAAATGCCACCCACGACACCGACACCCATGGACCCCAGCGATAAGCAATTGTTGGCCTTCTACGTCGCTCAGGTCATCACACACGGCGCGCACCTGACTCACGCCATCGACGCCTTCCTGCAAACGGTGGAACACAATCAACCACCCAAGGTAACGTTGAAATATAGCCTTTTCTTTTCTTTTTTTTTCCTCTTCAAAACTCTGCCACCCATTGCGTTTCTTCACCAAAAACATGTAGATGTCAAGCTACGTTAAACCTCCACAAGCCGGAGTTCTTTTCGTGACTTTTAGATTGTAAATTCTCGCTTGTGATGACACAATTTAATATACTGCAATAGATATTTTAATATCTAATCAGTAACAATTTTATTAGTACCTGAATTTTATTGAATTTATTTCTTATTATTTCACAATTTTTGTAATTATTTTTTTACACTGCTTTAGTTTAAACATTATAGTTTTTTTTTTTAATATCACGAAATGCCTTTAAGTTCAGGTGCATATGGGTCAACAGTGTTTCGATAAGAGTGATAAAACCGTAGATACGGCGGCGCTATTGTGTGACAAAGTGCCTTAAGTTAGCGCACGTCAGCTGCATGTTTCCATTACTTTTTCCGCGGTGGCCTCTTTTCCTTCGCAAGTGCATTGCACGCAACTGGTATCGCAGTTGAACATAAGTAGTTAGCAAAGTATACATTGTGCAACATGAAATATGAAGCGGAAGATTAAAAAAGAAATCTTGTTCAAGTCTTAAAATGAATTTAAAATGTGATAAAATAATATAAAATAAGCGTATAATCTGTTTCTCGAGTTTAGAAAGAAAAGAAAAAAGACGAATAATTATTTGCAAGAAAAAAACGTGTTTAAACTATTCTATGAAATTTTTTCGCAGGTTTTCCTAGCTCATGGCAAGTTCGTTGTGCTAAGTGCGCATCGGCTAGTGCATATTGGCGATACAGTGCATCGGAACGTGACGCGCAACGATGTGCGAACACGCGTGCTTCAATGTGCGAACGCCCTGAACGAGGCACTCGCGCAGACAGTGCAGAAGACGAAGCAGGCCGCCCAGTTTTTCCCGAGCGTCACCGCGGTCCAGGAAATGGTCGACAGTGTCGTCGATGTCTCTCATCTAGCCAAGGATCTCAAAGTCGCTATGATACACGCCGCTCAGCAACCATGAGGAACGTTTTCGTTGCGACGCGATCGCATAGCCGCAAGTTCCTTCAGCTAAGACGCGATTACCGATAGATGTTTTACTCCCTGACGGCGCGACTTCGGGACGTAGAGAGAATTTAATCCGTACCGCGATCAGAGCCCGACGCCGATTGCGTTTGACGATCTAAAGATAATGCTCGAGGGATTATGTCGAATCTGTTCTCCGCATTTTTCTTTCGTCGTCGAGGTCTCAGAACGTCGCCGAGGACTTACGGCTCGTTGGCGAAAAGGTAGATGTTCCCTCTTACATGAAAGTGGATCAAAAGTATCTCAGGAATTTCTCGTGGATGTGATCCTTCAAGCGTTATCTGTAGGAGGCGCGTAATATTGAATGGCTACCGTCATTTTGAGATTCAGCCACTTACGAATAAGAATACAATAATACTAAATGCGCCTGTTACTTCTTTTTAGACGAGCCCCCCCCGCGCGAGAGAATTTTGCTTAGGATCCTAACAGTACTTTTGACATTAAAGAACGAGATAATCAAACATGATCCACGTACGCTTCACGGAGGTGAAAAAAAAAAGTAGCGTTCCAGTTATCCCCTTTTATTATGAAGAAAATTCGTGGCCTAAAATAGGAACCTGTTACTGCCAAAGCTCCGGTATATAGATTATAAGAAACGAGGAAAGCCACAACATTGAGACGAGTGTCTTTGTAACGTACTCGCGAACTTAAGTATTGCAATCTTTCATAGGAAATATATGTAGCTGTTCAATTAGACGTTTAGGTAGACCTAAAATGGAGTTTTAACGAGGCCAATAGCTTTTCTGGCACAAGTGAAGCGTTTCCGAAATGGCTTTTGCGAGCCTGATAAACGCGGATTACATTATCTCACCGCGCCGCAAAGCTTATTTCGGATTTACGCAAACGACGTATGCAGCTAAACGTGTTAGTAGTTTTATAGATGTACGTATACAGTAGAAGCATACACGCGTCTAAACAACGTGTATTCATATCTCTCTTTCGAAACCGGGTTTTTGTATATCGATATTGGTCAGCGGTAATTTCAATTTCGCAAATTCCCTCGTTCTTTCGAAGGAACTAAAAATGAGAAGAAACTTGAATTGTAGTTACGGCTAACTGATATTACTTAAGTTGACAGCGAGCGATTCGTTTGAAGGTAAAAGACTGATATGAATACCAATAACGAATTGAGGAGTAACTGCGTTTCTGTTTTTCTAACTCGATCGTACGTCGAAGAAGCCGAACCACCAATAAAATTCAACGCAGACTCGTCTGCGGGAAAAATGTTTCTTCGGAATTCCCCGCGCAGGCTAAACTATTACTTGTTGTAGGCAAATTCTTTTGGAAGACGACTTTAAATGAATTTTATATGAAGCTTTTACCGCCGGGTCACGACCATTTCGGGGCGCCCAGGCCTTTTTACCAGGCTCTTCCATAACGTTAATCACAAAGCGCACACTGTGAACCGCAATCAGCGGCGGATCGAA
Source organism: Cardiocondyla obscurior (assembly GCF_019399895.1). NCBI lineage: Eukaryota > Metazoa > Arthropoda > Insecta > Hymenoptera > Formicidae > Cardiocondyla > Cardiocondyla obscurior. The sequence continues at coordinate 10,166,000 of NC_091867.1, forward strand.
TTTTGTAAAGCAACGCGCGAAAATTTCCGCGGCAATCCCTACGCAGATTCCTTTGCGAATCTCTTTGCACAACGAGACCAATAACGCCTTTTTTTTATAGAACGAGCGAACCTTTTACTAGCTCTAGCGAACACCGATAACACAGGCATTCGAAAAGTGTACTAAAAAATTAAAATTTCACGTTAAGATTCAAGACACAGCTGGATTTGAGCTCACGCCCGTCGAGGCTTAAAGTATGTATACGATCCAACTGCTAATTTGCGGCGCACTACCAGATTGCATTCTCCACGTGCGAAAGTGTACTTAAAAATAGCTTGCTGATTGTATAAGCATTCGCTCAATACGCGGAATTTGCCAACCTATCTCCTCGAATTTTGTCGCGTCTCGTTTAAATAAGAGAAATGTAATTATGAACTGCACACAGTTATCGAGCGTGTATTTAAATGTGATCTGCTGTTTTTGTTGCAGCTTTATCGAGCATTTATTAGAATTCCATTTACTTCAATGAGAATTAATTTTTTTCGATTTTCTTTTTTTTTTAATTTTACTTATATTGTCTAATGTGATTTATTATGTAACAGAGATAATGCGATTACTTCAAGACGACTTACGACAATTATCTTACACTTATTTGTTAATTATACAATATGTATACACCCAAGCATATCGCGCATGGAGAAGCATTTATACACGAACCTCGTTTACGAGACTTGTATTATAATTTATTAATGAAACGCTTTTGTAATTATAAAACATACGATAGGCAGTTATATATTATAGATAGATAGATAGAATTGTATATTTAGAAATTTATATGGATAGTCGAATCGATAGGTGCTTATTATCCGCGTTGAATCATCGTATTCAGATATATCATGTTGTAACATTAAGTGAAATGGTTTGTCTTTTTCGTAAAACGCAGGCTGACGAACGCTCTCATCTGGCAGAATATTCGTCGTTTCCCTGATTTGCTATTTATACATTGTACCTGGATGATCTTTTCGCGACAATTTCGCATCATCCTCGCGGTCACTCGTAAACGTATACGTAATGCGGTGTTACTGTAAACTTACGAGCTACATATCCGAGAGCAGCTTTACAAAGCTTTGACGGAAAGAGAATGAATATGAAAACTCTCGATGTGGCGCGCGTAATATCCTTAAAGGAACGTCGACTACACGTCGAAAATTGATTTTATTATAATGACGATCTAAGGCTCCTCACCTACTGTCGCGATTTGTCAGATTGTGACGTTGGAAGCGAGAATTTACGCGCGGAAAATATTTTGCAAATGTGCTGAATAGATTTAAAACTCTTTTCTTTTTTTTCTTTTTTTCGTGAAAATAGGTATTCTTTTTATTAGTCAACGGCATGCAAGAATTTTCGGCAGGTGACGTCTGCCTCGAAGGTCACGATTGAAATATTAACCGCAACGAGTATCAAGGAGATTTAAATCGTATTTTCGATAGAATCACGTAAGGATAAATCCTGCGTTTTATCATTGAAAACTCCTTTGTGCCGTTTACAAAGTTGAGATGTGTTACAAACTAAATAATTATGTTACCTTAAGAACACCTTATTTGTACATAGATATATTTATACATATTATATATATATATATATATATTTACATAATATAATTATTCCTATTACAGAAATGGAGTATGTATACACAAGCATAATGGTACGTTCGAGACGCAGCATTAGTGGGGTAAACTCATTTGAATATCGTGCAATGTCAAAAATAATTTTTAAGCTGAACCACACCGAAAAAGACGAAGCGTTTCGAAAAAGAAGTTGTCCGTCGCGACAAATAATCATAGACCCAACTTTAAAAGTGTAAGTAGGAACTGTATAAATTGAGCCCGTTTCAGTGCTGTAAAATATAATTTTTTTCTACCATACTTTTTAACAACACGCTTAACAACGGCCCGAACAATTAATTTTTGCATAGCGGCGCGTTACGTGTGAATTACGGTTTCAGTCATTTAATAAACTTATAAAGAAAAAAAAAATCAAATAAATATAAATTGTCCTTTCCAGAACCCTTTATTTCTTATATATTTACATATAAGTCAATTTATTAGTTTTCAATTACATTACGTATTAAACTGAAAAATACAACAGTCCCGAGGTTCAATCGTACGCCATTGTGCAAACTTTAACAAGTATCCTTCAGTCGCATATAAAATATCTTTACTAATATACCGAGTTAAATTTCGACAAGTAAAGGCTCTTGTCATATGCAAGAAATAACAAAGTTCACAATTCGTAATTAGTTTCAATTTAATTTCAAACACGTAGTCTCAGATATGATATCCGTTCATCTCTTATCTTTTAACAAAGGACACGGCGCAGGTTTGCACATCATGTATGACTTGTAGTCGATCCCGTCTTCCAATGGCTGTGGATGGACTAAGAGTGATCACCGCAGCATCTACCTAGATGTGTATGAACGTTGCCTTCTTTGTGCGCTCTGTCTCTGAGTGCCTTTTCGTGATGGAAGCTGGTGAGATCTCGCTTCATGGCATAAGCGTCCTCGCCGTCCGCGTAGTACTTTGGCTCTACCTCCGACACTTCGAACTGCAAGCTGCTCGTGTACAAATTGAGAGCTGCGCGATTACTCCTACGCACGTGCAGGGAAACGTACTTTGCCCCGAAGCACTCGACCATCGCTCGGGAGGCCTGGTTCATAAGCTTCTGCGCGATGCCCAGCCTTCTATGAGAGCGCTTCACAGCGAGACTAGTGATGTGTCCGTGAGGATTGTCCTCGCAATCCTCTTCCATCTTGGCGAGTACGTATCCCACTATTCTTCCCTTCTCGTCTTCGGCTACGTAACTCAGCTGGGGCCACGAGAGAGCGTGGTACAGGTAATACTTCATCTGATAATTCTCAGGTAAGCACTGCAGATTGCAATGCTGGATGTTTAGCAGGTCCTCCGTAGTCGCGCAGCGTATGTTCACAGACATTTTTGGTAAGGTATATCTTATAACGAATCCAAGATTAATAATTTAGCTCCGCCGTCACGTTCTTGTTGCTGGTAACAGCAGCCTCCGTACGTCGACTATTCAATCACGCCGTAGTTTCTTTATCCGTGCTCGGCCGTTTTTCAAATCGTTCACCGATGACGACTCGCTCATTCCATTTCCAGTTAACTCCCTCACGAAGCGGAATCTCGACAGGAAGAACGTCCAGACTAAGTACCAACCTGTTGAAATTAATAATTTCGTAAGTATCATACAATATTTAATATTACGAAAAAAAAAATAAAAATAAAACAATATAATATAATATAAAGCCTGCTTGATTTTAATAAATATATTTAAAAAAAAATTAATTTTAACAAAAACACATAATCTAAAACAAAAAAAAAACTCGAACTGTCGAACCCGCGTCTTTTTTTTTCCATATCAATGACGTAATTACGTTAGTTAGTACATCATGACTAAACATCAAATTCGTGTAAAGCGCAAATGCGTGTATTTTATACGTCACGTACACAGACAAACGCTCACATTTTCAATAGCATGTCACGCATGCCACAGACAGACAAAATGCACGCATATGCGTTGTGCGGAAAGCAGGCCATCGTTGCGATGCGAGAGCTTACCTATCACAACGAGGAGGAACACTATTAACAGACTGAATATCACGGAGAACGCCGTCAGGAGGTAGGTTTTCATCGGAAGCTCCATCAAGGAACGAAAATGGGAGAAAAGATAGAAAATCAAATGAAATTAAAAAAATTAAAAAAAAAAAAAACAAAAAAAAAGAGAAAATTAAAACTTCCTACGTCCTGTGCGCGTGCGACAGCATAACTTCCTCCACTTCGGAGAGCGACTTCGCGCCCGCGAGCCAGCGATAACGACGGTGCAACTGAATGTCGCGACGACGCGGCAAGGTGCCTCTCGGCCTCGTCTCACACTCGACGCGCCATTTTGAAAATCGAAACCGAAGACACCGCATACGCGCGCGTATAGGTTAAGTTCTCCACTCCGACCATTTCCTCCCCCCGCCCCCTCCCCCTGTGAAAGTTTTAGCTTTTCGACGTTCTCAAGACTTTCACGAGAGCGTTACCTGAGATCAAAGCGTCCGTTCTAGGTGATATCGCCTCCAAATGTTCCTCGAAACCTTCCTCGCCGGCGAACGGCCCCGCGACAGGCGAAAGCAACCTAACCTTTCCCTGCACGAGGTGCAAACCGTAGGCGTCTCTGATCCACGGAGCTGCAACGGGCGGTTTATTTTCGGTAGCCGATCTTGGTTAAAGTGCACACCTGTTGCACCTTCCGTGTTTAAAATAAAGTGCGCGTTGCAACAAAAAAAAAGGGAAATTCGTCCGATTAAATCTGAGTTGTAATATGCTACTGAAAAATAAATCGTTAGATTCGACGTCCGGCCGACTCCTGTCATTACCTCGAGTCGGCTTCGGTGGCGGCTCGTAGCGATTTTTCTCGGAACTAAAAAAAAAAAGAATTTAATTCTACTTCCGGTTACCGTCCACCGAAAGTTAAAATAAATTTTTTTTGTTGCGAGAAACTTTGCTCCGGGCCGCCACTGAAAATCGAAATAGCGTGGACTATAGGTTACAAGTAATTTCGATGACAAAAAAAAAAAAAATTAAATGACACTTGAAAATATTTAAATAGTAGGATAATTAAATATTTAATTGATACATTTACACGTAGCTCACATTAGTGAAGGAATTTTCTTCGTTAAAATATAGAACCTTACTTCGTATCGAATATTAAACACAAGATTAACATTTCTATTCATGAATCTCGTTTTGTACAATCCAAATTTTATACACTGTACACTTAATCGTCTTCCTCCTCGTCTGGCTCTTGCAGGTGATCCAATTTCAATTGTTTCGAGCGATCAATTTTAATCACCGGTCGATTCAGTTTACGCGCCTTCTTCTGCTTCTGGCCGATCACGTATTCCGGCAAGATAATTTTACTGCTTCGGAATACAGGCTTCTCCTCCGTCTCTGCACTTTCCGCGGTGTCTCTCGCTACCTTCTTCGGCTTCCTGAACGTGATCTGCTGCGACGACGTGCATTTCTTGGATTCAAACCGCGTCCCCGTGGAATCTCGCGCGTTCGATTCGCAGAGCTCGACGTCCATCTCCTCCTCGCACTCGACTTCTTCGCTTCTTCTGCGTGCTTTCAGCTCCCGCAGGAACGACATTGCGGCCTGGGTGTTGCTACGTTCCGTCATGTCTTCGCTGGACACGTCGTCCAGGCTGTACCTCACCCATTTGTGCGGATTCCTGTGATGATCCGGAATGGTTCTGAAGTTTGCCCGCGGTGCCGGAGCCTCGGGTCGCTTAAATATACTTTCCCTGCCGCGAAACCTCTTCGTCTCCCTCTTCTGCTTCCAGTCGTCGCCCGCGGCTGACCTTTTCTCGCATTCACCCGCGTTCGTTTCGCTCTCCCCGGACTTCTCGTGCTTGCGCTTGCTCTCCGCGACCGAGAGCTGGTCGAACAACAATCGCTGCCTGTTGGTGAACGCCGCGTCGCCGCCGCGTAGAGTAAAATTCGTAGACGTGTGCATTATCGAGACACTTCCACCCCTACAATTATGTTTCTTTTAATAAATGAGTTAATGAGCATTATGTGTCGCGAATTCCAAACCTCGATGTCGATGATAGATCTGTTTGATTTTTAGGCTATGTTGTCGTTTGAGTTCGAGAAATGCCGCCAACTTTGAGACTTGAAAAAAAAGGGAAAGAAAAAAGTAGACTTAAGGTTTGCCAGCCTGACATGCGCGAACGGGATAATGACGCCGATCATTCGAATTGCGCAGCTGACACGGACGCACGTACTTCTCGTTGCTTGTAAAAATTAATTCGATGGTACTGTAACGTTGTTTCTTTCGACAAAATGGGCAAACGATTGAAGCTGGGTAATCTCGCGACATCGAAAGGTTCACGTTCGAGCAAAACCGTTGTTAACGAAGGTCCTTCAGAGAAAACGTCACCCTATTTCGCTGACGATGGGAAAGCGACGGAAACCGGCACGAAGAAACGTGAGCTTATCAAAGATAAACGTGAAACGACAGATGACAAAGGCGACCTTGAAAAGACCAGCGGTACACCTATTGTGGAAAAGAGCGAAAAATCGAAGGTGTCAACGGATGTAATTAAAACTGAAAAAATTAAAACTGAAGTGATCGAAACCGAAAAGATTAAAACCGATGAAATTAAAACTAAAACGATTAAAACCGAAGGGATTAAAACTGAGAAGCGCGTAACAGAAAATAAAAACGTGGAGACGGATTCAAAGAGTACCGAGGATAAAAAGCGATGGATGCCATTTAATTGGGAAGTTATTTTAAAAAATATTAAGGAAATGAGAAAGGACAAGACAGCTCCGGTCGACACAATGGGCTGCCACAAGTGCGCAGACCCTAACGCTAGTCCCAAGGTGTCCAGATATCAGTCCTTAGTAGCTCTGATGTTGAGTAGCCAAACGAAGGATCCAGTCGTGTATGCAGCTATGCAACGTTTGAACACCTACGGCTGTAAGCCAGACATAATAGCAGCTACTCCCGACGACGTTCTCAGCAAACTCATATATCCCGTTGGATTTTATAAAGTAAAGACTTTCTTGCTTATTTAAAATCATTTTTAGAATATATATTAATTTTCTTTTTTTTTTTTGCAGAGGAAGGTGGGATTTATAAAAAGAACAACGACGACTCTTATAGACAAATACGGCGGCGACATACCGAAAACAGCAGAAGAATTATGTGAACTGCCCGGGGTAGGTCCTAAAATGGCCCACTTGTGCATGAAAAATGCATGGGGAGAAGTTTCGGGCATTGGCGTGGACACGCACGTTCACAGAATTTCCAACAGATTGAATTGGGTAAGGAAACCAACTAAAACGCCGGAGGGAACGAGAATCGATTTGGAAGACTGGCTTCCCAAACCTTTGTGGAGCGAAGTAAATCATCTTCTCGTGGGTTTTGGTCAGGAAATTTGTTTGCCACGATTCCCTAAATGTTCAGAATGCTTAAACAAGGATATCTGCCCGTTTGCCTCAAAAAGTGGCGGAAAGAAAAAGTAATCGGCATGTGTATACAAAAATATTAAGAAAAATTATAAAATAAATTTATTTAGTTTTTTGCAGATTTGTCGTGGCATCGTTTCAATTTTCGTTTACTCTTGCCGTGTTTGTGCATCAATTTCTGGGCCTTATATAACTTCTGTCTGCTCTGCTTTTTATTCTTCTGCTGTTCCAGCCTCTGCTTCTGTTGAAACGCTTTACTTTTCTTTATTCGTTTCAGCGCCACTTTCTTCACTTCCTGTTTCAATTGTTTCATAGATTTCACCTCGTGATTATCAGGTTTCAATTTTTGTTTTTCGCGATCTTTACATTTCTCTTGCAACGACATGCCTTCGATCTCGTTGCCGTCACTATCGTCGTTACATTCGTCACTTTCTTCTTCCTCCTGCTCTTTTTCCTTGTCTATTTTATTTTCACCTATCCATTTGCTTCCTTCTGCAAGATCTGTATAATTCAATTCTAAAATACTGACTGTGTGACTTTTGAGATCGTACTCTTGTCGAGATAAGAGTTCTTCCAATTCTGGAATAACTTGTTGAGACAACGATTTTTTATAACGTTCTCGTGCCTAAAAAAGTATAATATATATATTTTTTTAATAATATATTTCTGTTTTTTTTTTATTTTTTTTATAATTTTTTCATAATATTATTCACCTCTTGTTTAATTTTCTTTCGTTCTTCTTTCAATTGTTGCTGCAACTGCTCCTGAGCCTTCTTTTTCCGTTCTAGCTTTCTTTTACGAAATCCTCCTAAAAATTCTCTATACTTTTACGTTAACATAAGACTTGTTCGTGTCAACATACGTAAATGTAAAATTTCACAAATTAATTACCGGCGCTTTTCCTCGTCGAAGACGAGCGTGATCTTCTTCCGTCTTTTCGGCTGACTAGGTTTCCTATTTACGTTAAGTAATCGCGGCTGAGATTGTTGAAACATTATTATTTCACTCCCGACGGGTCGCAAATATATCTTTAAAAAATATCCACGTGTGGACCAATAAATCGTAAAACGTTTCTAACGTGCGCTACTTTAGAGGTTACCTTCTTACGAACCAGTGCAGGTTAGTGCAGCCAGTACAGTTACGAAGAACAAATCTGTAAACGTGAACAGACGAAGCTTTAGTACTCATCCCTTTCAACATCAATGTTTCAAAGAAAATCAAAAATTAACAATCTCTTAATAACGAACAAATCATACAGCATAGTACTAAATTTATTATTAATTACATGTATTAGAAATTGTAAAACTGTATTGAACTTTGTACGTGCGAAAGCATATTGACTCAAAAATGATATAAAAATATCGGGCTGAAAATTACAATTTTAGTTTAAATAGTTAGAATTTATTTATCGCCGTATAATTAATTTATCCTCTGCCTCTTCCAGCTTGAGATCCACCCGGTTGATTCTGCTGGTTCAACCAGGGTGCCGAACCAGTCCCCTTCCCTCTTTGATTCTGCCCTCTTCCTCTACCGCGAGCTACAAGTGTTTCAGTGCATTAGAATTGTATCTTATTACGTTATACTGAAATAATATTGCTTTTGCTTTCCAGGACGAAGCGTACCTTGGGCTCGCAATATAGCGGACTTCCCTCTGCCGGCTGTGCCCGAGCCCTTGCCGCCGGGTCGTTTGAACATGGGCGCGTTCTTCAACATATCCGGTAATATGAGGAATCTGATCTTCGAGCCGCGGATGTACACGTTCTCCAGCTGGCCCACCTGGCCATCTCGGTAAGTAACTGTGATATTTTGCATCTGACAGTTCATATTGTCCTCCGCCTCGATCAATTTACCGCGATACACCTCGCCGGTGTTCGTCTCGCAGGTTATGATATGACCCTCGGCCTCGTGTAGCACTTTAATGGGAACGCCGATCGACATCGTGACTTTGTATATTGTTGCGAATGATATTCCCAATGTTTCCTCTTTCAAAAGGTAACTCCTATTCGCTAAATATTCGTTTAAAATACTTTCTCAGGATAGACTTTACACTTGATTGCGGCACACTCGGATTATTACTGTTTACGACTGGTTTCACGAAATCATACCAGAGAGTAGTACGCAACATGGTCGATGTATCGAGAGAAGTTGTCCGTGTAATATGTATGACGCCATATTGAACGTTCCGACCAATCGCGACGGCAAACAACGCTCGGAAATTGAAATGGCACTGGATCTATCGTTGCGGTAATGTATGTCATAAATTTATATTAATTAAGTCTATATTAATAAAATGTGAAATGCAGCAAAAATTTTCCGTCCCACTTAAACAGACTGCGGACTGTCGGTTGTACATACTTTTAATATTTTCTTTAAATACAACCGGTGTGGTTAAAAATTATTGTTGCACTCCACATCATTTCTCTGAAAGAAATATATATTAGTAGTATATATATATATTTAATAAGACAATTAAATAAAGAATTTGTAACTTGCTAATCTGCATGAGCTTCAGCGGAGTTGTTGAGTTCTGCTGGTGGATGTTGATTTTTGCACAACGGTCATAAACATATAATATGAATTTAATTGAGAAGGCATTTATGAGTTTCGGTTTTATATCATTTTGCACGTAAAACAAGTTTCAACTTAAAAAAAAAAAAAAAAAAAAAAATGTTCTCCTCTCAAACATTTTCTGCTTCAGAATTTATTCATGCGAAGAATCGCCGTTTCTTTTTAAAGAGACATTTTTTAAATAATCGGGTACATCCAGTTTGATAAAAGATAAACCGTTTATTGCAGCGAAAATTTTCATTACAGAGAAAATAAGAGTCGCACCTCGTTGAAACTTTAAGAGACGTTTCTTTCCCTCAATTTCAATCTCTCTCTTTCTCTCTCTCTCTCTTTCTCTTTCTCTCCTCCTTTCCTTTCTTTTCTTTATACAATACAACTACAATATGTATAATTCGATGAGATGCTAGTTAAAGATTCGAGCTCTATATACACACAAAAAACGATTTCTTTTTCCGACTTTTGTTAGGAGCGATGCATTTATATATATTTCTTTTTAAATATACATAAATATAGTCCGCTATAATTATAAACGTTTTGAGAATTGTCAAAGGGTGAGGGGACAGGGGGATTCGTTCAGAGCGGGTGGTTAAGTTGAATGATAAAAAGGGAAATAGGTAAAAGGGAAGGAAAGTATCAATAGGGAATGTACACTGACTTTTTTTTTTTTTCCTTCGCGTACATGAAACCTAAGTGTCTAAAGCACTTCAAAGGATGGTAATTTGTAATCATATAATATATTAAAGTTGATGTTACTTTTTTAATAGCTTAAACGTACTAATATCAATCGTAATAATTACAAGCATTGTGTTACGTCCTTATATAGTCAGCCGAGTACGATCGTTGCTGATAATTTTCTTTTTTGTTCGTATTTCTTTCTCTCTCTCTTTCTTTCTCTCTCTCTCGCTCTTTCTTTCTTTCGTGTTCTACAAATTATTTACGTCCCTACACGCACTCCTTATCTTCACTCGTCCAGGCATCTTTTCACGTACGCATTTCTTCAGTCACTCGCTACCTTTTTTTTTTTTTTTCTTTTCTTTTTTCTTTTCCTCTCGGTCACTCGATCGCTCTCGCTAGGCAAGATTATTCCGATATTGCGATACACGTTAGAAAAATATGCTATGTCTAAAATAGGATGAAGGCCTGAAGGCAACCATTCCGACGATATTACTGATAATCAGTGTATACGTGTGTGTCTGTATGTGTATTTGAATGTAAACGTGTACGTGTGTCTGCATGTGCGCGTTTTCTTCTAAATACGATTCTGATTTCTCTCGTCACAGTTCTTAAAAAGGTGCGCCAAAAAGAAACAAAGAGAACAAAGAGAACAAATTTGTCGACAACAATATCTTGATACAAGATAAAGTATATAATATATATATGTATATATATATATATATTACGTCTATATATATATTGTCTATATGAAGTCGGCGCATATGCATGAATCGTCCCGTGAATATATCGCGGAGAATCGTGTCCGAATTGTTGACGATGGTGCCGAGGGATCTTGATGGATGGCCTTAATTTCTAGGTATCGTTAAGGCTCCTGCTGGCTGGACTATCAAGTTTAACACGTCAGCGTCACGTTTGGCGAAATTATAAGCTAAAAGGCGCAAGGAATAAGCAGCGAAATCATTCTTGCGACTTACAGCGTGAGTTCTTTCCTTTTATTTTATTATATATTTTTATTTTAACGCAGCACTTTTGTATTTAAAGTAATTATCACGGTGCGGAAATGCACCGAGGACTTCTATTTTTATTTTGTTTAACACACGCGAAAATTAAACGTGCACTTTAATCTGGAGGCCGATAAATGGCTCACCTCCAACTGGACAGAGCATGTTTCGAATCGCTTATCGATTACTGAAACAAAAGAGAAGTTCTTGGTGCATTTTACATGTTTCATTCTATTGATTACGAACACTAGTTTGTTAAAAACATTTTTTATTTCAATGTAAGTCACAAGAATTCGAAGAGATACTTTCTCGCCTTTGACATCATCGATCCAAGATGACTGGAGTGAGTGAACAGGAGCCTTAAGTCGCGAGATTTTCTGAAAACCCAGCCGCGTCTCGCTGCGCGCAATCGATGAGAAAAACGCGACTGGAGTACTTTCGGCGACGACACATGAAGTATATATTTGGTAACTAATACGGGAATAGCTTCAGCAGTGTGTTCACTTAGTCAAACCAGAAAATAAAAAGAAAAAAAAGAAAAAAAAAAAAAAAAAAAAAAGACGCACAAAAAGCTTGATAAATCTTGCGATTATATACATTTAACAGAACGCTTTATATATTTATCGAAAGTAATAAGATATTTGATGTACATGTCGATATATTTTTTTTTGTTTTTTTTTTCGTTTTTTTTTTTTTTCGTTTCTTCGAAGCGACGCAAAAGTAAATTCCTAGGCGGGTAATATTTACTTTTATACAAGTCTGCTAATTACAAAATGAGAGGTAAAAGCACGGCAGCACAATTTAAGATCAAGCGCCTTGTCCCGAGATAACGTAAAGAAAAAAAGAGGGAAGCATCGCTACTTCGTTTTGCGCGAAACGGACTCGCAGGATGTGCGCGGTGTAAAAGAAGTTACGCGCAAATCGCCCGATCGTACCGATTTAAATAAAATTGCACTCCAAGACTCGAGCAAGTTTACTGAAATAACCGTAATTTCCTCACGCGATTAATAACGAAGTTTTTTTTTTACAATTATTACTTGCCTAATACCTGCTGAATGTTTGCAGTGCAATTTTACAGCGACTTACATGCAATTCTTTTTACAGCGCGATTCTTTATATATTCTTTTTTTTTTACTCGAAGTATTCAAACTCACTCATAAAGCTTCTAAAAAAATTGACCTATACGTGAGGCGTAGTTCTTCCGCACATTTATCTCCGCTCATCTTGTTTTACACGAGTACAACCAAGCCAAACAGCCGTAGCACCTTGTTGCGCTCATGCTACGGCTTTACAAACATATGTCTCGGTGCTCGCGGACGAGGTACGAAGGAAATAAAACTTCGGCACGGGTTCTCGAGCGCGAAGAAGAAAAAACGGAGGTATGTACGTGAATTATAAAATTTTATCAGTGTAATATCCCCTCGCGCACGGCTTTTTCGATATACGTTCACACTTCACAAACTTTAATAGTCCCTCTCTCCTTTCATCGTCTTTCACATATAATGCCCGGCCTCTCTAGACATTTTGTTAATCGTTTACTCTTACATTTATTTATACGCGCTGCTGTGCAGCACCGGAATACCTCGCGCAGCTATTCCTACGAAACTCGCAAAACAAGCGGAAAATAAAAAGAAAAAAAAAAATAATAAAATAATAATAATAAAATAAAGGTAAACTAATTGACTTTAACCATTAACAATTCATTTACGTTCTACGAGAAATCGAAGAAATACGTTAGAGGGGAGTTACAATTTACAAATCCCAGATCGGCGGCCGCAGTGTAAATAATTATTTGCAATATAGGTTGAAACATATTTAATGAGTAATAATTGCTGGTTATATTCACGTGAAATTTGACATAAACACACAGTACTACTTATACTTCATTGCATTATTTATGAATCAATAGACTAATATACTTAATAATTATTAGACTAATTGTTAACCTAAGATTGTGATCACCCATCAACGTCAGCCATTACCTAAGCAACATTCCCTATTATTTAATTTTTTGATATATAAACGAAACAGTAATGTATAAAATTTTTTTTCTTCGAACAAACCGAAACTCCTAAGAAGACGTTCCTGGATCGACTGACCGCACCAAGAGTTTCCGCCGTTACCGTAAAACGAGCCTCGCGTTCGCCATAAGAATTTTTTCTCTATTTAAGTAAATTAATAAACGTAATATAGAATAATTATATACCGTAATAATCATGAAGATAATAATAGGTAATAATAGTAGTAAGCTGGCAGCAGTTAGTAACCAGGTATATTCTCAATTAAAATTCTCTCACTAGATGACAATCTGAAACTTACATGGCACTGGCATCCAATTACGAACCATTCACTCACGCGCATACATTCTAATTAATCAATCTTTCATTTATTTGTTTCGTCTGATATTCTCTCTTTCTTTCGGTCTCGTTTCTCGATCTCGCTTTCGCTCTCGCTCCACACCCTCTCTCGGCATTCAACTACAAAACAAATTTACCGTCGTCACCGCGTGCACGCTTGCATTCGCTCTCTCACGCTCGTACATGATCACGCTCGCTCGTTTCACCCCTCGACGTACGAATCAGCTGCCAGATAATTTATCTCGTTTTCTGCATGTGTGTGTTTTTTTTTATATTCTGTTTGTTTATATAGTTATAATAACCATTTTCCCAACGACTACGCACTAAATAGTTCAAATTTTTTGCACTTTTTCACCAACAACAACCGGATTGTTGCGCCGAATCTCTTGAGCGCCCATTTCTTTGTAATCGAATTTGCACTCGTGCTTGTCACTGTATCGATGCACGGCGCAGAATAGTCCTCCACAACGACACTCAAATCCTGAAAGTTTCACCGTCGTCAGAACAGGGTCTTAGATTTTACCGTGGGAAGGGGATTATTAATTGCGTCATGTGGAAACTTACCGGTCAAACCGACTTTTTTGCGACATACAGCACAACGGTTTTTCTTCTTCTTAGATTCTTTATCAGTCTCTTTGCCATCGAAGGAGTCGTCTACGTCACCACTACTCGCCGATGAACCCTCGGCTACTGCACTGCTTACACCTACTTCACTTTCCTGATCTTCCCGGTTTACCTGATTGACAAAAGCATAAAACATACTGTAAAAATAGCGAAAACGATTATTTATCGTTATGAATTATTTCTTAAAGTTTTTTTGTTGCATTTCGCTTCGAATTAAAGATTTGCATTATTATATCAAATCCTTTAATATTAAAAAATCATTAATTAGATACAAATTTATGCTGTTTCTAAGAGTTACAAGTGACACATGGGAACATGTGCAAATGCTGAAGTTTTGATAAAAACAGCTAACCTATTTTAAAATATAGGCAGTTACATAATTTCTCGTCTACAGTCCTCATGGTATCTCTAAAGGAACTTTCATTAAATGCAAGTAGAGGTAACGAGAGTGACACTAATTCTGCCTCGTAACGCTCTAACAATCTTCTCCTCTGCCACTTTTCAAGACATACATGAGTTAAAGACTAAAAACAATTTGATGCATACGACCTTGTGGGTTCAGGACTGGTTATAAGCGCTACTTTCTGCAAATTAATTGAAAGAACAATGGTGTTATGCTTGTGCAGAATGGCTGTAGGGAGAACGTGGTGGTACTCACTTCTTTGGGACTGGGCAGATCCGACGTTGACTGAGGTATAGTAGGAATGGTAGGTTGGGCCGTCGTTCCCGTGGCCGCCGGGCTACCGAAGCTGCCCTGCAACGTGCCAGCGTTGCCGGAAACAGTCTGCGAGGTCGGTACGGTCGCAGCCGACACCGGTGGCTGCTGCTTCTTCTTCAGGTTCTCCTTGTAGCAGAGGGAACAGAGGCCATCGGTGGCCGGCGAGCCGTAGAATCCACAGCCGCTGCGACACAGTGCCTGCATGGGATTTGACTCGCGTTCCATCACTTCTGTCTCTGTCAGTGGTCACTTTCTTGTTAATCGAGGCCGGGTTAACTCCCGTTTTACAATCCCAGTCACGATCACCGCCTCGAGGAACGGTGGGGTGCTGCGGTCAGCTTGGGGTAACTAGGTGTAGTCCTGCGCTGCGGCTCTCTTCCCAGGTGCTCTTCTGCAACCGTGTGTCACCATGTACTCACCTGTTATAGAGAAACGATACAATTAGTAAAGGAGGGGGACAGAGACGTGTCGCAAACCGAAGTCCTAAATGGCAAAGCTCAAGAGTAGATAACGCATGAATTTGGATAAAACTCCTTTGTGTGGAGGTATAATCATCCCCCTTCCATCAACACGAGCACACACTGCTTTAGAAGAGTATGATGTACGTTGAGAATGACAAAGCCAAATCATAATTGAAGCGAAGAGTCGCGTATTGCAGTTTATAAATATGAAACCTATGTTGCATCAATTAATTCACGACGTGTGCATTATCTTCGACTCCTTTTGCGACAGAAGGATACGAGTGATCCTATTATTCTGCCAAAAAAGAAGAGAAAAAAAAAAAAAAAAAAGAAGAAAAAGAAGAAGACGCACCGAGTAACCTCGCAAGGAGCACAAACACGATCCTGAAGAAATATCACTTCGGTGACGGTCACAAGTGTCCGAGGAAGAAAAGCAAGCGATTTTTAATAATAACACAGCACGAACCATCGGGGGAGGTTGGATGGGGCCTATCGGCAATTAATCCCGCTTCCTGCGTGGCGCAAGGTCGGGACACAAATACCTTCTTAACGGGGCATGCCCTTGGGGTCCGCGGGCACGCCGAGACACTCGGTAATAACCGAAATTTCCGACAAAAGGACGCAACAGCGGGAGAAAGAGGAAACTCGGACGGCCTCCGAGGTGCCGAGAGCGAGACAGAGAGAGCGAGACGGCAAGCACGTCGGGCGCGAGCGAGAGAGCGAGAGGAAGAGGGGGCGACCGATTCCTAGGAATTTTTACTACGTCATCTTGGCGATCTGACATTTTTTTTCCCCCTCGCCACTCTGCTCGCCGCGGGGGCGGACGGGAGGAAGGGAGGAGAAGGCAGGACGGGACGGGCCCCAGGCCCCCGCGAGGAAGGCGTGATCTCGCGCGACGTTACTCACTTTCCAGCGCGCAGCCGTGTCGCAACCGACGCACAACGTGAAGCAGATACTCGCGCGAGGCATTTAAGTGGCGGACGGGCCGTGTTTCCTTATCGCAACTGGCGTAGCACCCCGCGCACAATAGGACTGACGAGAGGATCCGCCGTCTCTTTCTGCGACCGCGGTAGCTCCCCGCCGTACCCTCTCCCACGTACGGCGATCCTCTCTCGCGGCGCACTTAACACGGGTTGCGGCACCCGATCGTACGCGGCAACCTTCAGCCCGTGGCCTGGCGTATGCCGCGGCGGCGGCGACGGACGCTCGATATCGCCTGGCGAGCCGCGCTTAGCCCGCGAGGACAGAGGAGAAGCGGCGATAACGACGGCCGAGTGTTCTCATGATGGCGATCGCGGAGCAGATGAGGCACGCTTCTCGGGCTTTGGGGCGGACGCGTAAGCGACGGCGACGGCGCATCAGCGCCGATCGTGGCCGCGGACCCGCAACCGCTTGCCGCCACGAGCACACGCCGCTCGGATGGTATACCGAAGCCGCACAGGAAAGGAAGCCGCGCTTTCTCTCCTCCGGCGAGAATTTCGTCGACGTAAAAGCGCCCGTCGGCTTCGCTTCCCACGATTTCGTCTGCGGCCGCCGTCACGGGCTTTCGGGATCTTCTACGCGCGAGCGATTGACTTCAATTGGATCCAATTGGTTTATCGCGAATCCGGGGCAGGTCCACTTTTTGGCTGCATACGTTCGCGATGCAATTACCAGGTTAAGGTTTGCGCTCCCGTATTTACATATTTCTTTATAACGCATAATTGTTTTTAAGTAATTAATTCACGAACATTTATTTTGACACGTTTAATTTAATTAATTTTTTTTTTTTAACGTTATTTCAGGTATGTACGTATATTTTCTGTAAAAAAGTAAACCGCGGTTTGGCAAGAGCGGTCAGGTAATCAAACCCGCGGTTAACGAAAGGGTTAATGATACGACGGATATGTGCCACGAGCGGTTATATTATTGATAACGCGGTCTAAAACTGCCGGGGATCTGTGTCACCTGATCGAGCCGAAGTTAGCGCAGCAGAAATTCGACGTACAATTCGGAGGAACCGATCCGCGGATCTCGCTTCTGTGCGAATAGACAGCTTTGTAAATCTTTTCGCTTCGCCTTCAGACGAGATCAAATAAGACATTTAAATTGCTAGCTGGGTCATCGATCTGTTATATTATTAGCTCTTATTCTCTAATGTCGGGAAGGAAATAAGAATACATTTGAATGCGACACAAATTATCTCATTATCGTCGGGTTTTAATTAGACGCGCGAGAAGATAAGGGGAAGGAGGAGAAGGACTGATATATTTAAATCTCCGTGTATTCTCTTCGCGTGCAGTTAATGGAGAATTGAGATAACAAGTTTTTAGATCAGCGCGCGAACAAAGGCCGCGACGTAACGTTTCTGCAAAAATCGGTTTCGCAAGACCAAAAGCTGGGGGTCGACAATAAAAATGTGTCAAGCCTTAAGCCGTAAGAAGTTAATCAATCATATCAAAATTTTAAGAAGACAATCGAATGTGATTGGCTAATTTCTCCGCGGCTTAAAGATTACTAAACCGTGGATCCGGGTTTCACGTACGCAATGATCCTACAATTTCTACATTTTTTTTTTCTTGTCCACATATTTTATTTTTATTTTATTTTTTTTTTTCTGTGCACACAGGATTGCTTTTGCAACGTAGATCAAAATCATCCGGATCAGAATAATCTGCGACTTTGATTGGATAAATTCATATTCCTCGCGCTTTGATATCCGAAGAACCAACCGAGAACGAGCCCAGAGCAAGGAATATGAATTTATCAAATCAAAAGTAGAGATTATTTCGATCCGCGTCACGAAAGCAGCCCGAGATACTTAGAAATTTTGACCTTAATTTCGTAAATAAAGAACTAATAATAATTAATTAATCGTGAGCTTGTAAATTAAACGAGTTCTTTTTTATATATCTTATGACGATATACTTGGCTGTGCTTTACTTTTTTTTTTTTTTATATAACAAACGTGACGGCTGGCTAATAACATTATTAAATGAAAAACAGAAAAAGATTTCCGAAAAAGGCAAACCGACCTACTTTTCGAGATTTAATATTATTCAAGACCCAACAGTTTAAAAGCAGTCCTTGAATAAAGAATATCTTCGTCCGAATCAAACAGTACCTCTTTTCCTATCGGTTATAAGGGGTCGCAGGAGGTTAAAAATTGGGTCAATCGTCTTGATTGAGAAAAAGTAACTAACACGGGCATACAGAACCGTACCGAAATAGTAGTCGCGCATACATTCGAACGTCTAACATGTCTCTATCGATATCGAATAACTAGACGAGTTATTAGCGCGCCAGATTGAAGCTCACGCCTAACACTAAAAAAAGAAATTTTCCTTCGATAATAAACGGTGAATGATCAAAATTAATATTACAGAAAAGAAGGAGGAACGTTTTCGAAGTAGTTCATTAACGTCACTCGGGTATTTAAACTTCTCGTATTTTGCGAAATGTACCTCAAAACACAAGCGGCGCGTATTAAAAAGTTAACGGTAACCCCTTCGCAGCGCGTCTCTCCCGCAAAATTATAATTAAAGAAATGTGAAAGGCGTAAAGTACATTTTCTTTCGCCGGCTTCGAGTAATATTAGCATTAATTGCATCAGATACCGAGCGGCGGACTTTTTACCGAGTACCGATAAATCCAAACGGCGTATGCATAAAATTTAGCTATCACGGTCGTGCGTAATCGTACGTTTGCTTGCGCTCGGAAGTTCAAACTTGACTTATGACCGTACTCTCTTCTCATAGATAAAACGTTTCGACTAAGATTTGTCAAAGTTCACCCATTCCTTAACACAAACAATCGCAAAGCGTAATAGCGGCGTACGCGCGCGCCCGCACGCGGGCGTATTATATTTAAATTTTCCGCGTCGGAAAATATATGGAAAGTTTAGTTTCAACAAATAGCCTTCGAGTTTCACAGGCGCACGGTGGGACGCGATTATTGCCGGCCGTGCGGGTTTATTCAATTGCGAGAGAGCGATTGTTTTATCTCCCGAGCAGATTTTTTTTCCTTTTTTTTTCCTTCGCGCCGACCTCGCAACGAAAGTTTTCCACGCGTAAAATGCGCGCGAGGGTGGAGGTGAAAAAGGGGAAAGGGACCACCCTTCCGCGAGAATCGAAGATCGGAGCAGCTGTACGGCGAAACGGCAAACGGTGGTCAGTGGTCGGCGCTGGAGTGAAGGCGATAATGCGAGGAAAACAAGCGGATAAGAAAAGGACTTGGGTGAGAACGGGGAGGGGGGAGGTAGAGGAGGCGCTCGCATGGCGCGCCCGCGCGAGGCTTTCTCGTACTACGAAACGCGCTGATCAAGCCTTCCCGTAAGGTGTTTCCAATGCACACTCCTACGCGCAACGGGAAAGGCCGGGACAGGTGACACGATTTTAACGCGCGACTTTCATTTGTTTCACCCTCAAACGACGGCGCTATCCCGGCAGCTTGATTTCTTTTTGCAGCGGCTTTCCTTTCGCGGTAAAGTTCGAGTGATTCTCTCTCCCTCGCTCTCCTTATGACGTCATTGTCTTTATCTTTTAACAAACGTTGAAGAAAGACTGAGGTGACGTCATCGTGTTAAAAGATATTATTTATGAAAAGTAACGTTCGCGATTAAGCGGCAACTTTATGGCCGCGAAAAACGATAATCCGAGAGATCGAGATTAAGCCACGCGACTCTCAGGTTCACCGTATTTAAAAAAAAAAAAAATATATATATATATATATACGGCAATTGGAAAAGAAAAACCTTCCTATTATACGAAATATACGTTCGTTCTGAAATTATCGCGCGGCGAGGCTGAATGCGAGTAAACACCGGCCGTTTTGCGCAATTCGTTGAAAAGTGGCTTCTCCCACCATTCGCGCCCCGTGAGCCAACTTAATCGGGCTTTAACCCTACTTTTGTGCTCTTCGCCGAACCCGGGGCCGACAACGGCGGAACGTAGACGTCGTAGGCCGCGACACGTTAATTTTTTTGACAACCACCAATGCCGTGTCGATGCGACGTCGAACGAACGGAGGGACGTCGCACGCGCGCGATAATGAAAAATCGAAAACGACATCCAATTATTAATTTCCGCACGGTCGTTCCTTGATTTTTTGTTTTGCTCCAATTTTCTTTGTGCGTTTCTCTCTCTCTTTCTGTTTTTTTTTTCTTTTTTTTTTTATCACCCACAGTGGCTTCACAAATATCTGTAGGTCTTTAGTTTTCCCCAAAGAAACTCGACAGTCATTCCCTCCACGCAAATAATTCTTAAGATTTACGAGACAATACCTTCGACATTATTCTCAGCGACGTCACAACAACATCGTCATCGGTTATAAGTACCGAGTCGGCGAACTTCTTCGTCACAACGGGGAAAGAAGCAATGCCACTGCAAGGCCGCGCCAAACAAAAGCGAGTGCCGCGAGAAAGACAAATTAAATCTTTTCTTTTCTTTCTTCCTGCTTCTCGCAACTGTAAAGTTGCGAGGGGATTGGGCTTTAACGCGTTAATTTGCGCCCGCGTTCGAAACGCGCGTTTTCTGTCCAAACGTTCACGCGTTAATATTTGAAAAATGACGCTGGTTATCTTAAAAAAAAAAAAGAAAATTAAAAGTAACATCCCGCAATTTAACACGTTATCTTTTCTAGTAACAAATATAACAAGACGCATAATTAAAAAAATTACCAATAACGCTATATAAACGTTTTTCGAATAATCAGCACTTGTGATACACGACGTGTATTTTAGATACAGAAAGTGCTGAGTACGCATACAATTTAATTTCTAAACTACGTACTTTTCAATATTTTCTATTGTCATTTAACTTCGTCGACAAAGAATAAAATAATAACATAACTCTCTGATTACTCGCAAATTTATTAAGATAACATTTAGATGCACAATTAAAAATCTTTTATTAAAACAAAATTAGGTCACGATGTCAGAACAAAATTATAAGCGTTAAATTTACTTTTCTAATTATTAAAAAAAAAATATATATATATGAAAAAAATTTGCTAATACATCATTATCGTTGTTCTCCGTGCCGTATCCGAGGCGTTTGACTCACGCGACGTGGATAACGCCAATGACGCACTCGCGACTTCCCGATTACTTATCCGTACGGTTTTTGTTCCACCCCGAAGAACGAAATCTCCTCACGCAAATTCACGTAGATTTTTCACCGCGTGGCGCAAAAATATTTCTCCAAAATTCATCGCGACGGCTCAGATAGAATTCAGACTATCCTTATTCGAGTATTAAACGATATTAAGAATAAAACGATGCGCTTTAATAATTAAAATAAAAAGAAAAAAAAAGAGAAAAAAAGGAAGAAAAGAAAAGAGAAAAGCAAAATGTATCGAGGAGCAAAGAGAAGAGGAGGGATCGAACGTGGATGAAGCGAGAGTCATGGTAAAGTTCACGCAACGTGACTAGTCGATCGCCACGTTCCTTCATTCATGCAGGTCGCGATAGAACACGCTGTTTTTCCCCCTCCCCTTTAGTGGTTTCTCACCCTTCGAAATTCGATCGCGTTATTTTTTTTATTTTTTTCCTTTTCTTCCAGCCCGTCACCGACCCCGTCCGGCGTACTCCGTCAAAGGTGCAACGCGTGTGCGACCTTAACGTCGATTTTAATAAATTGAAATAAAAAGAGAATGACGTCAAGCGACGGACGGCGAGACCTCCTATCGATCCACATGTAACGAACGAAGGAACACTTCGCGCGGATGTGAGGACGAAGTGGGTGACAACGTACGAAGAAAATTAGGATGACTCGACGAAAGATGACGCGTGATTTAAATCGCCGCCGAGAGGAAAATACGAACGACGTCGATTTCGCGAAAGAGACGCGCCGCTTCGTTCGGCTCGACTCGATTTGACCTGCGAGTGAAACATTGGGACGTACCATCCATCACGATTTGTCAAAAGGTAATTATTCTTTTTTTTTTAATATTTAAAAAATATATCTTTGTGTATTTTTTCTTCTATTTCTTTTTTCTTTAATATCCAGCGTATCGATTCAAAGTGTTTTTAAACGTGCATTAGATCTGAAAACGTAAGAAAAAAAAAAAAAGAGAGTGATCAAGTTAACGTTTCGTTAAAAGATTGCAATCATTTGATACGTTTGGAAACATACAAACGAATCGCTTGCGAGGCCCAAGCTTTAATAATCGTAATCGGGACGAGTTTGAAAATAAAGAACATACCCGTTTGATGTCAATTAACGATACGTGCTCCGTGCGGTAAAAAAAAACAAAAAGAAAAAAAAAAAGAAAAGCGCGACTCGGTTGAGCGAAAGGCTCGTCGCCACGTCGCATACGAGAGCTTTGTTTAGCAGGAAGAGTAAACGACCTTTCGCATATAATGGCCGTTAGCGTTGCTGCGATTGCTCGACCTTCGCAAAGTCGTTTAGTTGGACTCAGGCGCCGCCGCCTTTATCGGACGGGAAATATCTCAGATTTCGGAAGGAAGGAGACTTCGCCAGTCGCGAATTTTGCAGCCTTGAAACAGTTCCGCCCTCCTATCTCAGGGATCATCCGGGTGAATTGGCCCACTTACGCGGCGAAAATAATTTATCAACTTTATTTTTCACGTAATAAAAGATAGAGCCGCCGTTTCGCGGCTCCGCGACAATAATATCTCGATTAACCGAATGTTACATAAGCTTCCTTGAGGCTCTATTATCGATCCGATTATTAATAAAATTGATTTTAAAAGAGGGGAAAAAAAGAGAGAGAAAAGAAAGAAAAATGTCCATCCAACATTTCTGCTTAGAACGTTAAAAACATTTTATCAAAGGAGATAAGATTAGTTCACGACTAGAAACGCGAATGTGGGGGAAAAGAACGGAATTAGTTATATTATTGCACAAGTATTTCAGCTCTCTCTCTCTCTTTAATTTTTCGCGAAAGGGGGATTGTGTGTAGAATTTTGCGCAATGTTAAATTTTCAACGTTTCGTCATTTCTCATCGCTTTAAAAGGACTAAATTTAGAACGAGAGCTCAGGTAATGGCCGGAAAACTAAAAATGTTACGGCGACCTCGCGTTCGGACCGCTTACATCGGCCCGACGGTGGGCTTTTCTTTTTTTTTTTTTAAGACTCGAACCGTTAATTGCGGCGCGGAGGAAGGCCTGCGCCCATTCAATAATAGACGAACGAAGAAAACAGGATCGACTGGTCCTCGAATCTCGCGTAATTACACAACGGATCGACGGTGCGCCGGCACCTGCTATTTACGTCCCAGCCGGACGGGAAACTGGCGTTACTTCTTGCACGAGAGATCGAGAGAACGCCGGCCGTTCGGAAAATGCGGGCGATAAATTTACCTTAGAAAGCGTACAAACGCGCCAAAATAAGTTTTCCCGGACTAATTTCTCTCGCGAGCCCCCATTCCGGGATTTCGTCGATCAAAGCCAAAGCACGCGGCGCCGCGTGTAACATCCGAACGGTGCAATTCGAGCGCAACAAGATCACGGACGCAGATACGGAAAAAGCAGGCGGTATTTCATCGAGATCGGCTTTCTCTGCCCGTCGGACAATTCTCTTTTTTATTGTTATTATTTTTATTGCGGCACGTTAACGCGTATCGATCGGCTGCTTCGATATCGCATCGTGGAAAGAGATGAAAAACCCCTCTGAGAACCCCGCTCTCGTTTTTATCGAGCCCGCTTTGAATGGCTATCAAACTGATCTACAACTACGACTGGTTAAAGTCATATTCTCCGCTTCAATTGATCCTTAAAAAAAAATATAAAAAATAGTAAAAAAAAAAAAGCCATCGTATTCGGTCAGTCGTTTTCCGTTTAAGTTCGCGGGATACTGAGTCACTTTTGTTAGTTACATGACGCTTAGCTCAAGGTAATGACGTCACTACATACTTATTTCGGTGACAATGTTATATGTGCCGACGCACAGCTTGATTTTTAATATAATATCTAACGCCAAGACTCATTGAAGAGCATGAGGCGCCGGGTTACATAGTGCAGAGGAACCCAGCTGGGTCTTATCGGAGCAAAAAAAAAAAAAAAAAAAGAAAAGGGACACGCGTGACAACCGAGTCGTCACGTTGCAGGTGAGAATTATCCGACCATTGTTGCAAACGGAAAACCAATTATTACGCTACAATTGTGAGTTTCGACTCTGAGGATCCCTTTTCGAAAAGGTGGCTAATTGATATTTAATGGTCCTTGTTGCCACCCGCCGAGAAGTCATCCTCGATGCTCGGACGAACAAGTGCGGCTGGTGCTCTTTTTATTTCTATTTATTTATTTTTTCTTTCTTTCTTTCTTTCTTTTTTTCTTTTTCGACTGGTCATTCCCGTGCGTCTCTACCTGCCCGCCTCGTCACGGGCAGGCATCGAACTTCACGACGACCTCGTCGCAGCTTTCACGTACATGTGAACGCGCGCGCGTGAGGACGGAGAGTACGTTGTCCCAGGGAAAGAGAGAGAGAGAGGGACGCGGAAGGGGAAAGTGAACGAGAGAGAGACGAGACTTTCGGTTTGCCCGCGCGTAAAAGACCTCCCATCCACGCGGACCGCAGTAACGCCAGGCGCAATTCGTAAACGTGCACGCAAGGTGACGTATCGTCGCACGCGGCGCGCACGCACTCGCAAATTCGTGCCGCACGTGGCAGACTGTGCTAACTTGGACCTTTTACGTTGCGGTCTACGTCGGTCATCTAGATATAACAGATCGATTTGAAACAAAGGTTACGATTAATCCTGAAAGCGAGTACGAATCCTGGTCACTTTATTTCGCTCGTATCTGAAGGGCTTAATATATCATTAGAAAAAAATTTTTATCGATACGCTGGACGTTGAGAAAAAAAAGAAAATGCGTTGGAAATGTTAAGACTTCTATTACGACGAAATCCGCGTAAAGTAAAAACGTTCTTGCGTTTTTTTTTAATTTTTTTATTTTGGGAGCAAAATTAATTGTAATATGTAAACGCGCTAAATTTAACGCGAAATAGTTCACCGTGTATAAAAATGTAAAAGAAGCACGCGGGCTCCGTTTATACTGATTTATTTCCTTGCAATAAGATGCAATGGACGTATAAACTTGGATCGTAGAGTATATCAATCAATGTCTATGCGTAGATAAATAAACTGCAAGGTGGGCAGGTAGGAGAAGCGGAATTCATTATCGCTCTTGACAATCCGTTACGATGGTCATTAAAAAAAAAAAAAGACTCGCAGGGCACAGTGAAAGAGTTTACGCGGCGATTGACGTTAACGGCGTTGTAAACTACAACGCAAACGCGTTTGAAAGCAGGAGGAACGCATCGTGGAAAGAAGGAGCATTCATTAAACTCGTCCGGCGAGCCTTCTAATCGAGTGTATCAAAAATAGGCGGCTCGCGCAGGACGTTCCACCGTCGGGCGGCATGTCCTAGGAAATTTTACGTTTCAAGATGCGTTTTATTTAACGGGAAACTGCGCAGGCGGCCTTTATTTTTAATTTACAACACGCGGCACGCACGAAACTTTTAATACACGTGCAGCGCGTTTCAAATCTAAAAATCGTCCGCGATTGAGAAAAATAGATATTTCTTTTTTTGCGAACTTTGCAAAAAAAAAAAAAAAGGACGAGCATCGTATCAATACCGTTGCATGAATATTGTTGTTACGTATAATTTGACGTACGTGAGCGCGTGCGTACAAGTTTATCCGCGTGTTATTTGTCCATATGTGAAAAAATAAAATAAAATAAAAAAAAAAGCGAGACAGCGAGCGAATTCACGTAATGACGTAGGCGCGAGCGGCTGGCGTCAAAGCCGAACAGCCGAGTCAGGTAAAGCTCCGTACGGGAGAGGAAGTACCGCGGTGTAGATACGAGAAATTATTCCTGATAAGGCGGCGGGAGAGGCGCGCTGCGCACGCGCTGCACTGGGGAACCACGCGCGGCGAGAGTTCCGTTCGACCACCGAGAGGCACCCGTCCCGGGCCGCGGCGGCCGCGATTCCGCGATCCCGAAGACTCTCGCCGTGGCCCAGGAGGAAAGATTGTAAACAACGGCGCGCACCTCCGCGCGCCCGAAGAGGAGGGAATGACTCGAAGGGACGACCGAAGGGGTGCGAGTTCCTCCTCGCGAGAAGGAGAAAGAACGCGGAGGAAAAAAAACCGAGAAGGTGGCGAAGGGGTCGCGGGGGAAAAAAAAAGAAAAGAAAACGCGTAAGCGTGCAGTTCGCGTCGCGAACCCGTTACCGGACGGGGCCAGATTTTTTTTTTTCTTTTCTTTTCTTTCTTTGTTTTTTCCTCTTTTTTCGGGAGAAGAGAAGCGGCGCCCGACGCGTCGATTCGGGCGAAGAACTGCGCCACGCGCGAAGCCCGCGGGACTCCTCAGGGACGATCTTCCGGTCGGCGGTTCAACGTGCGTCTTCTCGCCTCGCGGGGGCGCGTCGCATGAGGTTAGAATTAGAATCGGAGCGACTCGGGGGGAATGTCTCTTATCGCCGAAGGACGTGGCCCGGCAGGGCGAGCGCGAGGGAGCACCTCGCCGCTATTCGCGAGGCGTCCGTCTAATTCGGAGTGCCTAACGGATGGAGCACTTATGACGTCTAGCGTGTGCCGCGTATTCGAATCAGATCGGAGCGCTGCCGTCGATGCCAGGCAGGCCGACGGTGAAAAAGAGAGGCGACGTCGACAGAGAAGCCGCGTAGGAGGGTGGGAGGAGGGGGAGAAAGGGAGAAAAGAGGAGAGAGTAAGCAAGCGAGAAAAACGGATACATATCATGTACGAAAGGAGAGCGAGGGGAGAATCGAGGGGGGGCGGAGGGGGGGGAAGGAGAGGTTAAGAAAGAGAGCGCCTCGCCACACGCGCACGCAGGGGGCACAGACGAACGGACAGACGGATGCACGGCGGAACGGCGTGGCTTCCATCCTTGAGCACGCACTTAGTGCGCGAATTGCGTCGTTCCTTTGTCCGCCTCGCAGACCGCGCAACCACTTAACATGTCGACGGTCCTACGCGTCCACGCCACGCCACGCCACGCCACGCCGTTGCAACGGCGTGGCGTGGCGCGGTGGCTGCTGCTACTCCGCGAGTTCCTCGTCTCTCGAATGAAGATAATTGCGCGCACGCACGTAACGCGCGAGGGGGGCCCGCTCGGGGCAGGAAAAAACGGACCTCGCACGGGAATACACGGTTAGTAAGTATCGCGAGCGAGGTGGCGGCGCGGAGCGACGGGGAAGAGGGGGAGGGGAAAAAAAAAAAAAATCATCCGTCCTCTCGCGACTCCGTCCCGACCGAAAATAGTCCCGCGGCGGGCGTAGGAGGGGAGGGTGACGGCGACGGGTGCAAGGGGGGGACCGGGGGAAAGCGCGCATGGGATTGCGACACTTACCGAAGGCTGTTGCGGTGCAGCAGGGCGCAATATGTCAGCTGACTTGACGCGCGGCCGATCCCAATTCCGCAGGGCCGCTATTCCACATAATTTTATCAGCGGGGCATCCAGTCACTCGGCACTCGCAAAATAAATTCCGGCCGTTCGCGCGCGGAGCCGCTGCCCGTCTCGCGTTTTACACCGTTTCACAATACGCGGGCGATACGGGAGGCGGAGAAGCGGGCGGATAGACGGGAGAGAGGGAGAGAGAGATAGACAGGCAGATAGGGTCGAAGGGGGAATCGAAATCGAGAGGACGCGCGGCGATACGAGGGAGAGATGGAGGCGATCGGGGATTATTGCAGGTGCCGACGGACAATGGTGAGACCGAGGGCGACGCGGACGGCGACGAGCCTTTTCCGGAGCGAGAAACCCCCTTCACACCCAACGCTACCGCTTACGACTCCCAGTGGACCTCCACAGCTGCGAACGCGAGAACGAGCACTGCCGATGTGACTGACGTAAAGCTAGATCTCTTTTGCCCCTCTCCCCTGCAGCCCCCATCCACTTATCCGCGGTCCGACCGCAGCGCGTCCAAGTGGTGGACTTTGTCGCGAATTATTATGCCGGGCACGGATTACGGAACACGTAGACGAGGGAACTCGAGCGAACGACGTGGTGGATTGGTCAGTGGCTGAAAGATCACTTGACCCCGTCCCAATCGAATTTATCCGCGCGCCGGACCGGGGTAGCGACCTAATGTTGGCACCAGCTGACACTCGCATTTACGACAGGGCTGCCAATCAGCTCTCATCGTTTATTTAAACGTAGTGGAAAGCGGAGTCCGTTTGGTGGAGGAAAAGAGGCATGGTGCCGACGCTCGCCGCTTCTGTTGAGCCTCGCCGACTGTTCTCGCATATTTGATCGCGCGATATTGATATTTTTACGGATTATCGATGAGGAGATAATTATCTGCCTTTGCGCGCCGTGACCGGTCGTCGGAGCTCAATTGTTACCGACGTTTGAGCGCGAATTTGCGAGCCGCGACAGGTTAACGGTGCGCGTTGACTGAGGTATACGATCAGCGTCGAATACTACACCAGGATATTGACCGAGACGAGGATGAATACGCCGCAATCAAATAAGAAGAACAAAAAAGTAGGGCGGAGCAGAATAGGAGTGCTGAACGAGAGCGCGAGCCCTACGAATACTGAAATTCTCAGCAGTCAAGAAGCAGCAAAGTTTGTTTTGGTATAAATAAAATCTTAATTTTACTTATTTTTCAGAATTTTATGTACAATTTTATTACATGTAATATTTAAAATTACACTTATATAATTTATTTTATGTATTATCACCACAAATCTATTTTTGGCATTATAAAACTCATATAAAGATTTATTGTTATGGCAGGGCATTTTATTTTTTTTTTTATGAAACTGGGTTATAATATCGTAGTATCATTTTTAAAAATTAGAATTTGAAAATATTTTTTAATGTCCTTTCACTTAATGTCGCGTATTAATTAAAAAACGTGCTTAAAAATCGTTATTAGATCCTAAGAAAAAAAAAGTAGAGCAGCCAGAATTATTCCCTTTGGGA
The DNA here is from genome assembly GCF_019399895.1 of Cardiocondyla obscurior. NCBI lineage: Eukaryota > Metazoa > Arthropoda > Insecta > Hymenoptera > Formicidae > Cardiocondyla > Cardiocondyla obscurior. The sequence goes on from NC_091867.1 coordinate 10,195,320, forward strand.
ATTAATATCAGTGAATTCAAGATTTAATAAAAAATAATTTATTAATATTTAAAGGTAAACCCAATAGGAGAAGATGGAAACAAATCAATCAAGCTGGCCATCTCAGATGCAATCCCTATAATTTCCATGGACATAAATACATTGGATGAAAAGGTTCAGAAAAGTAATGCAGCAACTCTGGAAAAGGAGAAAGAAGACAAGAATATTCTTAATTCTTTACCTATTGCTACAGTTAAAGAAATAGAGAATTACGAAAATCAGTTAGGAGAAGCTGAGGCGCTTCCTAATTCTTATATTAGATTTATGGAGCGCAGTGGCGAGGAACTTGATGGTAAAGCGTATTTTTAATAATATAACAAGTGTTTTAATATTAAAATACTATTAATTAAATTTATTATATAATTAAATTAAAATAAAAAAATTAAATAAAATGTATAAAAATTACGTCATAAGCACTTACTCTCTATAATATTGTCGCTAAATTGTTTCAAAATCATAAAATGTTTCTCCGACAGGAGAAGTAGAATACGACTTGGATGAAGAAGACACTGCCTGGCTTTCAATTGTGAACGAAAGAAGACTCGCCTCTGGATTAACGCCCGCATTGGAACCCGATACATTCGAACTGCTGATGGACAGACTAGAAAAGGAATCGTATTTTCAACAGCAAAGTAACGGCGGCGGTGGGGTTGCCGCGGATGAAGACGCCGTTTGCTGTATTTGCATGGACGGAGAATGTCAGAATAGTAACGCGATCCTATTTTGCGATATGTGTAATCTCGCAGTTCATCAGGATTGTTATGGCGTGCCTTACATACCCGAGGGTCAGTGGCTGTGCAGAAGGTGCCTGCAAAGTCCGTCCAGGGCGGTTGATTGTGTCCTTTGTCCGAATAGAGGCGGCGCTTTCAAACAGACTGATCGCCCTGCGACGTGGGCTCACGTAGTGTGCGCACTATGGATACCAGAAGTACGATTCGCCAATACTGTATTTCTGGAGCCCATTGACAGCATAGAGAGCATACCGCCGGCACGTTGGAAGCTGACGTGCTGCGTATGCAAGCGCAAGGGAGCTGGAGCGTGCATCCAGTGCCACAAGAGCAATTGTTATGCAGCGTTCCACGTCACCTGTGCTCAACAAGCTGGCTTATGCATGCGTATGAGAACGGTGCAACCTGCGAATGGTGAGCCGATGCTGGTGCAAAAGACAGCTTATTGCGAAGCACATACTCCGGTCGACTATCAACCGTCCACGAATCCCATAGACGCGCGAAGGAGAGCGATAGCTAATAAGAAAAGCTCGTCAGCGCCGGTTATTTCTATTCCCACTATACCGCCCGAAAGAATTAGAGAAATTGCCAGGTAACAAGAATTATCTTTCTCATTTAGATTTAACATCGATAGATACTGTTTCACACACAGCAATATTTTAATACATAATTTTATGATTAGATTTATGCGTTGCTTTATTTCAATTAGTTTAGCGGAAGGAATACCAAAAAGAAGTCAACTAATACAACGCCTTATTGCCTACTGGACGCTGAAGCGGCAATACAGAAATGGTGTTCCACTACTTAGAAGACTGCAAAGTTCGCATCCGCAGTCTAGACCTCCTCCGCTCGGAGAACACCCCTCTTCGCCGACGCACGATAGCGAAGTGCGAGGAGAATTATACCGTCAGCTTAAATATTGGCAGTGTTTGCGTCAGGATTTAGAACGCGCGCGATTGTTGTGCGAGCTAGTACGAAAACGTGAAAAATTAAAGAAAGAATTATTTAAAGTGTTAGTATAGTAATCGTATCTCAATAAATTTTAAATGATACAGATATTTATTTTGTGTGCTAAAAATTTGAATATATATATATATTTTTTTTTTTTTAATTATTTTATTGTAATTTTAATATTTTTATAAAATAAAATTTTTATAAAATATTAAAATTACTTGCAGAAAGGAAAAGTGTTTATGGCTTCAATTGCGACCATTGGAAAGTGTTTTACGTGCATTATTAGAAGCTATGAAGGCGAAAGATACAAATGATGTATTTGGACAGCCAGTCAATATTAAAGAAGTTCCCGATTATCTCGAAATCGTATCACATCCTATGGATCTCTCCACAATGCAGGTAATTTTATATTACGTTAATTTGCACATTTATTATATATTATTAAAATATATCCATGAATTTTATATTTATATAAAATTTTATTAATTTTTTCCATTACAGGCAAAATTAGAAAGGCAAGACTATGATTCAATCACGGCTTTCGAAGTCGATTTCAATTTAATGGTGAGCAACTGCTTGGCGTACAATCGCAAAGACACCATGTTTTATCGAGCGGGAGTGAAAATGAAAGAGCAAGGTGGAGTCTTGATCGAGCAGATTCGCAAGGATTATCCAGAGCTCGACCCGGCAGCCGAGTCTGAGCAGGTTGGCTCCAAGTCTAGAAAAAGAGAGAGATCGAATCGCAATCGCGTGGAAACGGAGTCGCAGTCCAATGAGAAGGAGACCGGCGGAGGTGGCGTGAACAGAAGGACTGCTGTACTATTTACGCGTAAAGCTAGAGCACGTAATGCTAAAAGCGGCCAAATGTCGCTTCCCGAGGATGACAAAAAGAAGCAAAGTGACAGTTTCAAAGTATATAGGTAATTATGACATGAGACAAGAATACGTTAAGAAATTTTTTGCTAAAATTTGACTTGTAATAATATAACAAAATAATTCGTACTTATTAATATACTAAAAATTTATTCGGGTATATACTACAGAATAAATTACATGGTGAATATTTTCAGGAGTGGAGCAATGGATAGCGACATGGGCGAGGGAGAAAGTCAATCGTCAAGTTGCAGTAGCTGTCCCACGAGTCGGTCTACCACTCCCGATCCAGAAGAGGAGAAGCAACGACAGGAAATCGTCGACACGAAAAAAGAAAACGAGAGCAAGCAAACGAGCCCCAGCAGTGGCTTGGAAGCCTTGCAACTCGTGTGGGCCAAGTGTCGTGGATATCCTTGGTATCCGGCTCTTATCATCGATCCTAATACACCCCGGGGGACTGTATATAAAGGAGTACCGATTCCTGCGCCGCCCGACGATGTTTTGGCGCTTGCAGAAAATTACAAAGAGCCGGTTTTCCTTGTTCTTTTCTTCGACACAAAGCGTACATGGTAATAATCCTTAAATTTAGTTACATAATTAATAAGTTCATTAGTTAATGATATTTATTTTAATATTTTTCAGGCAATGGTTGCCAGGTGAAAAGTTAGAAAAACTTGGAGTGTCACAAGAAGTAGATGAGGCAAAATTGATTGAATCGCGCAAGCCTACGGACAGAAAAGCTGTGAAGAAAGCTTATCAAGAAGCTTTACATTACCGCAAGCAAACACATAATTCTGTGCTGGACAATACGACCTCCGGATAAACGTTGTAAATATAAGGAAAAATGTAAGTAGTTCAAAAACTTCTTAATTAATTATCTATTATATAATATAAAAGATATAATTTAATATGTATTTATTAAATATTTAATCTGAGGTAAATTTAATTCTAACTGAGAATTACACATTAAAAGAATTTCGCCAAATAAATAACGATATACATATATCGAAAAATTAATATATAATCAAAAAATTTATATTACGTGTTTTAAAACCATACAATTAGTTATTAATTACGTTTGTCAATTATTGTATATAGCTTTATTGTACAAATTTAAAAAACTAATCGGCACTTTTCGTATAATTTTGAATTGACTTAACAAATTAAAGTTAAATTAATGTCATTTTCTATTTAAACGTATTATTTAAAAGAAATTTTAATTTAAAACATATAGATATTAATTTATCAAAGTGAAGAAACTCATTTGAGAATAAATTTCAAATTTTAACGTCGTACGAGATGCTGTTTGTAGTTTAAAGAAAATTTTTAATCAGTATAGACTTTTATATAAAATTTACAGCAATATAATAATTTATATAATAAAACTTAAAAACTTTATTAAATCGAACAGTAAGGTAAAATAGTAAAACTAATTCTAAAATACAGTTTATGTATATAAATTTAATTATACGTAATAAAATAAAAATAAAATTTATCTGAATTATAGAACTTTATTAACCCTGAAAAACTTAGTGTGTCAATAGTGTTATTGGTATATAATTGGTTACATTTCGTAATTAAACTTTTATAAATAAAAAAAATAGATGGCACACTGAATAGCATTTCGTAATATCAATGACAAACAAGTATATTTATATAATATTAATATTATTAATTATAACGTACATATTAATAGCGTAAATTAATAGCGTAAATGGCACATTCGATTCAAATTTAATTTTGGTGTTGTTCGCATTAAAGCATTTTGTTCCTAATTACGTTTAGCGTTTTGTTTCGAGACATATTCAGTGAGTTCCTTAGCATACATGTCGAGTCTTTGGGTCATCTGAAAAAAAAAAGTACGTAATTTGTTTTTTATTTTTTTAAATCACAAGTTTCGTAAATTAAATCTAACAATTTTAAGTATCTCATCAATAATTAAAAAGATATGAAATACCTACCCTAAAGCCCCATATATCTTTTACTTGTCGGCACATATTTAGATCCAATTCTCCAACCATCAGTCCGTCTTTGTGCCGACTTAAGCCCGGAGTTCGCGTGCCGTCGGGAGCGGTAATATAACTCGAGCCGTAAAAATGTCCGAAATCGTGATGCGCCGGTTTTTTATCGCCCGAGGTAAACTCATTTTCAAAAACTTCTGTTCCCACACGATTGATAGCGCAAGTGTAATAACTGTTCGCCACTGCGGCGCACCTCGCCTCAATTGGCCACAAGTGTTCCGATAATCCGTCGATAGTTGCACATGGATTGAAAACAATCTAAAAAAAAAAAAAAAAAAAGAAGATTATGATTGAAAAATTAAGTACATAAAAAAATGAGTTTCTCCACAAAAGAAAATCGACTTGAAGCTTTATGGAAGATAATTAACTCACCTCCGCCCCATTCAGGCCAAACATTAGCCAGTTCAAGGGATGATGACGCCCGTAGCAAATGTTAATCGCGATGCGTCCAAAAGGAGTGTCAAACACCGGGTGCCCTGTGTTGCCTTCCATGTAGTAGGTGGACTCGTTGAAGTCACCGACACGCGGAATGTGATTCTTCCTGTGCTTCCCAAGAACCGTGCCATCCGTGTTGATCACCACGCAAGTGTTCCAGAGAGTGTCGCCGTCGGAGCTGTCCCTTTCCAAGATCGGCGATATTATTACCATATTGTACTTCTTCGCCAGCTGTGAAAGGAACTCGGTTGAGCTCCCGGTATTGGCGTCCTCCGCGAACTCGCACCAGGGATACTTTTCCCTCGTGCAGAAAGCGAAAGGCATAGCTGCAATAATCTCAAAGCTCAATTACTTGTGCATTAATAAATTTATATAATTTATAATTATAAATATATAGTGATAAATGACAAATTTTACATACGCCATGCTTCCTGAAGGCATAAAATGTTGACGTTGTACTGAGCCGCCTGCACAATGTAGGATCTTAATTTATTTTGTATCGCGTTTCGCTGCTTTTCGATATATTCCGTTGTCGGAGACACTATGGAGTGCTGTATTAGCCCAACGCGAACTAGGCGCGGGGCACGAAACTCTTCGAAGGTAGCACGATTGATCATCTGCCATCCTTTTATCTCAAAGTTTGCATCCTCCCATGCTATATCTAGCGGTCTGAAAATAACACCGTGAATAGGAATCTACATTAAAATTTTATTGACGGTTAACGAAACAAATAATAGCAATTAGATATCGCGAATTTATTAATTTAACAATGCTGAAACTAAATATTAAAAAATACAAACTGTAAAACGAAAGCGTATGCTTTTACTTTGGCCTTTGGAATCTTCAGACTTTAGCGGTTTTTTTTTTAAACAAATTACACGACCAAGTGATAAAGTGTTCTTAGATAAATTGTTCGCAAACGAAACCTTCCTGTACAAATATATTTTGTAGTAATTTTACCTTGGTGAAGGACCGAATAAAGCAAGTCGTACATTTGCCAATTTATCCTTCGGTATGTACTTTTCTAAAATCTGCTCTACCGTTTCGCTCATCTTGGTGGCTCTTTGACTAGTAATCTCACAGTATGAAGTTTGGTAAATATGATAGCTCTCTCCCTGTGTTAATAACAAGATAAACATTACCGAAAGATAACAGACGACATGCTGCAAAGACGTAAAGTTATGTAAACGAGTTCAAGAAAGCCGTTGCACAACGTTGAAAAATTTGAAATATTACTGAATATTATGTATCTTAATTTTTGATTGTTACACTTATTCTTTTAGTACATCCGGATCACACTGGGTTACATCGCTTGGAGAAACTCAAAATTCCAAATAAAATTTATGTGCGCTAATAAAATTAAAAATTCGCGAAACACTATTATTTAAAATTAGTAAACTGTTTTACTTGTGTCGAACAAATTCAATCAAGAAATTATTCTAGCAGGGAATAATTCTGTTATATTGAATATTTGTACGTGAAGTCGAGACATTCGTTGTGAAATTATACATAAATTAATTAGAAAGCCACATAGATTAATTTCGCAATATACTTTTATACAATTTTTATTACTTTTTTTCACGTACCTAAATGTCAAAATGAGAAACTGCGCGCCAGTTTAATTTAAGAACTATTTTATACCGTATAGCAGCAGAAAGTATAATAGGCACACAGTTTTTAACGCACAATACCGTGCACTTATCTTGTTTACGATCGTCAATGATCGTCTACGAAGCGTGCAAGCGGGAGCACGTATCCACGTGACAGACAAATTGAGGACGTCGGCATAAAAAAATTTTCATAACCGACGGTCTTGTTCTATCTTGTTTTATGTTTGCCATCAGATGGCGAAAGTATCGAACAATATTTGAGAAAAAAATTAGCGTCAACGGCATCATCACCACGGCTTCAAATAAGATTAACCGCCACTCAATTAAACAAGTTAATTAAAAGTTTGATTGAGCGAAAAAACAGTGTGTATATAATTCAAGATTATGTTACATTACCTGCGTACACACAAAAAGACGTAAATTTCGAATGACATCATGATTGATGATGAAAAAGCGGAAAATAAGAACGTAATTTTAGAAGGAAGGTAATTATCTGATTTAATTTTTATTTCGAAACAAAAAGCGCCTAATTTTATTATAAATACGACGGAAATATAACTAAATAAAACTTAGGTTATAAATCTACATATTTAAATATTTAGAAAATTTTACATATATCGTTAAAAAGGAATGAAGAGGAATCTGTCGATGATGTGAAGAACCTAATTAATTGCTTAAAACGTACAGGATGGTTTTTCAAGATTTATTGGAAGATTATTTTTGCACTCTTCTGGGCACTTTTTCTTCTGCCTTTACCTTTAATTTACAATTATTTGGTATAATTTTTTTTTTTTTATATATAATACAATTTTATTTTTTTAAACTTAAATTGCATTTGTTTTTTTTTTAAATCGATACAATCTATTAAATAATTAACAAAAATTTCTTTTTTTTATAGGAAGCTAGATTTGCATATGTAGTATTGCTGATGAGTGGTTATTGGATATCTAACTGCTTTCCTATGGTAGTAACATCGCTTATTCCAGTAGTCCTGTTTCCAGCTTTGGGTATACTTAATACCGCAGATACGTGTGCTTGTTACATGAACGACACGATAATGGTATTCGTTGGTAGTGTGATACTCGCAATAGCTATCGAACACAGCAATCTCCATCTCAGGATCGTTCTCGGATTCCTAAAAGCAACTGGCTGCACCCATGCAAAGCTGCTCGGCGGTTTATGCACAATCACAACTTTAATATCTATGTGGGTATCGAATACTGCGACCACAGCCATGATGGTGCCTATAATTTTTGCTGTTTTACGCGAGCTCGAACAAGTATAAATTATTATTATTTTTTAAAATTATTATTATGCAAGTTATTTTTCAAATTTAAGCACATGCGTATAGAGATGGCACAATTTTAATCTTAAAATGTTAAAATGCAGGCTAAGTTGAGTACAATGTTTGAAACGAAACAAGTAGATTCGGAAAGACCAGATGTACCGCTGTAAGATATTATAAAAATATGTTTTAATAGTAGACTACATTACAAACGTTCGATATATAAACTGCCATTGTGCAAAAATGATAAAAATATATATTGCAATTGATTAAGTAATATAATAGTAAAATAAAATTTATTATTAAATTATTATTTTGTACTGTAATTGTACATTTTTTTTTTTTTAGCGAAATAAGGCCGACGAAGATAACAAAAGCATATTTACTAGCTGTGGCTTATTGTTCAACGTTTGGTGGTACGGGAACATTTGTGGGAACTGGTACAAATTTAACTTTTAAAGGGATCTATGAGATTATATTTCCCGAGGCTGAAGAAATCGGTTTTATTGATTGGATGATAGCATCTTTTCCTCAAATGGTTATCAATTCCTTTTTTACGTGGTTGTATTTACGAGTTACTTACATGGGATATCTGAGACCGCACAGTAAGGACACTCAAACAGCCGCAATTGGAAGGGAAGGTGAAGCCGTTATAAATTATGCAAGTATCCACACATTTTTTTATTTAATTTTTATCTAAAGAAAATTAAGATAAAATTATAAAATATTAACCAACAAAAGATATTTTTACACACTTAGATTATGCGACAAAAATACAAGAATTTAGGCCCTTTAACTTTTCATGAAATTGGAGTAGCCACCTTATTCCTTTTGTGCGCGTTTCTTCGGATATTTCGTAAATCCAGTTTTTTCTATGGATGGTCGAGAGTAATCACTAACGTGTTAGTATTTTAATTTCGTAAAATACATGGAATATAAATAATTATCGTAAAATAAACGTGCAGAGATGTCGGAGATTCAGTGCCGGGGATATTTGTCTGTATCTTAATGTTTTTCATCCCGAAGGATCCTAACTTCATTTACTGTTGCAGTCAAGATCGTGAGAAATTACAGAAATGCGAATTTTACAAATTAATTACTTTTAATGAAATATTTTTATTAGATTTTTAAATCCTAAAATTAAAACTTGTAAAATTTTCAGCTGTTAAAAGGCCGAAAAAATCATCGGAAGGTTTGATTACGTGGAAAATGATAGGGACTAAAATGCCGTGGAGTATGATATTTCTATTCGGTGGTGGTTTTGCAATCTCGAAAGGAAGCGTTGCATCTTGCATGGCAAAACGATTCAGTGATGCTCTAGTACCGCTTCGTTATTTACCACCCGTTGTGATATTAGTAATAGTGTGCTTATTTGAAGGCATCATAACAGAATTTACTTCGAATATAGCAGTGGCAAATATCACTTTACCGGCGATAGCACAAATGGTAAATTATGTTATTCATATGTCTTTTATTTTGGAAAAAAATTAATTTTATTTAAATATCTTTCAGTGTGTAGCAATGGAGATGCATCCTATGTATTTGATGATACCAGCTACGTTAATGTGCTCGTTTTCGTTCCGTTCGTCTGTCGGAACTCCACCCAACGCGATTATATCAGTTGCGGGATATATTCCACCCGGTTGGTTAATTGCTAGCGGTTGTGTACCTGCGATTTACAGTTTGATAGTAGAAATTATTTCTTTCTTAACATGGGGAACGTTTATTTTTGGGATAAAAGATTTTCCTATTTGGGCCATGCGTGTTCCAATGGAGAACAATACAAATGTTTGTTAATTTAATAAAAGAACTAAATAAAATTAATAAATTATGATGCAGATTGTAGTCTAATGTTTTAAATTCTAGTTTTTCTTTTTGTAAGATTGTTAGAAAAAAAATATTATGTATTTTATTTCGGCGGAATTAAAATTATGTACGTACATAATTTTAATTGTGTTCTACGGTCTCTTCTCGACTTGTAAGCATTAATCGGGAGATCCTGTAAATTTTCTCTTTATTATAAAGAGAAAATAGCATTAAAAATACCATTAAAAAAAAAAAAGAAGATCAGACATAATTTTTTTACATGCCAAAATACAAGACACATAGTCGATATTTTTATTCTTTTTATAATCAATTTTATTTTTATAACACATACAACGTTAACGAAACGAAATCAAATTATGCTTTTCGTTCAATATGATTCTGTTCTGCCCAAGCTGGAAATTCATCGATGCCAAGAATAAAAGTTCCCCAAGTAGGAAATAAAATAATTTGCACTATCAAACTGTATATTGAAGGGAAACATCCAACTGCTAGTAGCACACGAGTTTCTATACGACCCGCGATTGTTACAATTGCATTCGGTGGTGTAGCAGCTGGCATTCTGAATGCGTACGAACACATTAAAGTCACTGGCATCATTAGATATAAAGGATGTATCCTCATTGCTACACACTTGGAGGAACATACAAAAATAAATAATTATTTTAAATAAAAGAAAATTTTTTTATCCAGCTGTTAAAGTCATATTAATAATAATTTTTAATTTATAATAGTTTTTTTCTTATTGCATAAACTTTTACCATGTGAGCGACGACGGGCAATATTATATTAGCTGTACCAACGTTCGCAGTAAACTCCGTTAGACTACTGGCGAAAAAAAGGACAATGGCCATCATCAGTATAGGAGGCAATTCTCTTAAAGGCACCAAAAGCAGTCCTAATTTTATGGCAAGCCCTGAAACACTGCTACCTTTTGAGACAGCGAAACCGCTGCCTAATAAAAATATCAAGCTCCACGGTATTTTTTCTTCTATAATCTGCCACGTTATCAAACCCTCAGACGATTTATTCGATCGTTTAGACGCTGCAATTATATAAAATGTAATCGGTAATATGAAATTAGCATGGCAAATAGAAAGGCGAGTCAAGTTAATTTAATTAAATCAGAAAACTATACTTGAGTTAATAATAATTATAGCTTAAAATAAATTCTTACGATTTTTATCGAAGAAATGTATAAAGACCGGTTCTCTTGGGATAAAAAACATTAGTAAGCATACTAGGATCGCAGGTACTGAATCCGACAGTGTTCTATATAAAAATAATATTACAAACGTAAGATAAATTTATTATTAAAAAACATAGCGCTCAAATTTAATCTTTTAAAATTCGTTTTACAAATTTAAGTTTTGAATTTACACATCTGTCAGAAATTCCGCCCATCCGCGAATGAATCCAGGAGCTCTAAATATCCATAGAAATATACATCCTGTGAAAAGCAATAAAACGGCGACTTCATGAAACGACATTGGTCCTAGATTTTTAAGATTTTGAGTTATCACCTACAAGAAGCAATATATATATATTTTTTTTAGATGCACTGAGAGTCTGCATACTGTCGAATCGTACTTGATTCGCAATGGCTTCGCCTTCTGTACCGATCCTCGCCAATTCAGCATCTTTACTGTGTGGTCTTAAATACCCTAAGAAAGCAACTCGCAAGTATACCCACAGTAAAAAGGAGTTTGCAGCCATTTGTGGGATTGAAGCAAGCATCCACTTGCCAAAAGTAATTGGATCAGCATCGGGAAAGTTATACTCGTAGATGCCCTTAAAAGCAAGATTCGTCGGCGTACCTATAATCGCTCCTGTGCCGCCGAAAGTTGAGGCATATGCTGCCGCAAACAAATAAGCTTTCGTCACGTTTGTTGGCTTTATATCCCTGAGAAAAAAGAAGACAAATTTATGGCAACGATTGCGTTCTGTAAGGTGCGTATGTACGTATACATATTAATATTCTATCAATTAATCTAATTTATTCGAAATTTAATCGTTTTAATCGTCATAAAAATCTGATAATTTAAAGGGTCTGTTAACTCGCATGAAAATACTGTTAGTTTCATTACGTATTATTCGCGTATTACATTAAGTGATATCTGTATAAAATTTAATACTCACGGATCAGACTGAGCATTCTCTGGATCTTTGACATCGAATACTTTCCCGAGTCCTTGCTTCTCCAATTGATTAAGTATTGCGAAGGCGATGGGTATCATCATAGCAGTGGCTGCTGCATTCGCGATCCACATAGACATAAAAGTGGTCACGGTGCAAAGACCACCGAGTAGCTTCGCATGACTACATCCGAGCGTTTTCATTACAACCAAAGCGATTCGCAAATGCAAGTTTGAATGTTCAATTGCGATCGCGAATATCAATCCGCCAATAAAAACCATGATAGTATTATTCATGTAGCAAGCGCAGGTCTCTTGAGTGCTAAGAATGCCAAAAATCGGAAATAATACTACGGGTATTAACGACGTGATTCCTACCGGTAAACATTCTGTCACCCAGTATCCGGCTACTAGTAATACAATATAGGCACATCTAGTTTCCTACAAATAATAACGTATTAATAACTACCGACATAATTATAATAATTCTGTAAAATTAAAAAGTTCAGTAAAAAATAAATATAATTATATTTAGTATCAAGCTTTAACTTCGTAAAATTATATAAAGGAGATTTTAAATTAAGAGATTTTTTTTTACCGAGGAATCATACGTTATTATCAAAGGTAATAGAATTATAGCCCAACAGATAGCGAAAATAATTCGCCAATATAACTGGAGAAAGATCCGAGTTCGTTTCGTATATGTTAATTGAAATGAGGATCTGCAAAAAGAAGCTTTTTTTTTTATATATATTAAAATCATATAAATTCGATCTATGAAACGTTTATTAAATATAGCTAGCTTTGATTGCATTTGAAGTGTCGCTATTTACAAGTATCTTATATATAAGATCTTTAACAAAAAATAAAATAGGTTAAAAGTCAGGAAATTATTTTTACAGGAATTTACAACGGATTTCACTAAAATATATTTTTACATTTAAAAACCATATAAAATGTAACCTCTGTTGCATGTTTTATCCAACTCGTGTTTGATTCTTGATTTTACATGCTTTTCTCAAATGTCCACATTAATATCGTTTCGTATATTACAGAAGAAAATCAACTCAGTGAATTTTGTTACAAACATACGGCTGCAAACAGTGTCCGCGGTGTAATTACACTTCTTGAGTTGAATTTGATTCGAGACCAACACTTTCAGGATCTAATTTGGATTTCTTAAATCCTTTAGCTGAATCTTCTAAATAAAAAAAAAATAAAAAAACGTTAGATATAATACAAATATAAACCAATAAAAATTTATTACGTTATAACGCATAATAAATATAAAAAATACCTTGATAGAAATGTTTTGCGGTACGTTTTCTAATTTCTTCAATACCTTCTTCCGTTTGTGCCCATTCAAGTACTAATCTTCGACCGTATAAGTGAGTACTTTGACATAATGCGTTAAATGCTTTCTATAATAGAATGTGAATAAAAGATTAAACAAAAAACCTGTGTAGTTCCGTAGTTCTTTCCGCGGAGTAAGTAAGCGGAAAAAGAGTGGGAGTGAGGAGAGAGGACGAAAACTCTCGAGACGGTGTTCTCCGGACGAGGGTGCAACAATATGTTTAACTTCCTTACCTTTGCATCTGTTTTAGTATAATATTCGACAAAGGCAAATCCTCTGTGTTTCTCAATTCCAACAAGTTTCTTTGGTATTCGTACAGCTTTTAATTCACCGTATGATCTATAAAATTATAATAAATTACAAAAATAATTTATGTTTAATATATAACGTGAAATTATTTCGTTAAAAATTATATACGATATATGTATACGTACTTAAAGAGTTCCCTAACTTCTTGAACAGTTGCTTGGAAGGGTATATTTCGTACTAAAATTTTCGTACCAGTTTGTTCGGTGACCTGGGATTTCTTTTTCGACGTTTTGACGTCAGACCTAAGAAATTTTACAGTTTAAAAAAAATTATCAATTTTTCAAGAAAATAAATTAAAAAATAACATACATTAGTGTTCTCTCGGATCGTTTTAATTCCAAACTCTTTCCATCGAGCACCGACATTTGCAACGTTTTTAATGCACGATCCGCGTCAAATTTCCTCTTGTATCGTATAAATCCATATCCCATTGACAGTTTTTTAGCAGGATTTTCCGGATCTTTTTTCATTGCTATTGTTACATAATGGATAGGGCCGCATTTACCGAAGTACTGTACATATAAATTTATATTATTACGAAGAAAATAATCATTATTACCTCAATCAGAAATATAGATATATAACAACTTACATCTTTTAATTGTTCTTCCGTAGTTGAGAAATTTATATTTTTTACAAAAAGCGTTGTATCTGGTTCGGGTGGATCGTCGTCTTCTTGCTTATGTATATTACTTTTATTTTCTTTAGATTCCTTTACCGTTACTTCATTTTTAATGTTTTCCGAATCTGTTAATTTTGTAGCCGCGTTATTTTTAGTTTTAGACGGCGGTGTAGTAAAACTATTATCCGGTGCCCATTCTAAATACAATGGTAAATGCTTATATTTTGTGTAAGCTAACGAACGGAAAGCTTTACGTGCTTCGGATGGTTCAAGAAATTCAATCAGCGCCGTTATACCCGCTGGTGGCATTACAATTCGAGCGAGTTCTCCAAATTTGCCAAACATTTGTCGTAACTCATTCGATCTCGCCTGAGCTGGTAAGTTTTTCACTAAGATTACGGTAGTCGATCTTTTTTTTGGCGCTTGGTTAAAAGCATCTAAGCATACACCGTTTTCTTCAAGAAAAGCTTTTGTATCTAGAGCTATTTGTGTTTCTCCTAACGCAAGTTTGACCGCGGCACTCATTCCATTCGATCCGTCTTCCAGTAATCTCTCCTTCGACGTATTGTAGCGATTCGCAATAGCATCTGCCACGGCGTTCTGGCCGAGAAACAATGCGTTCCAATTATGCGACGAACTTGCGGCTGCTTTAGTCTGCAGTTCTTTTTTTTGTTTATAAGTTAAATTATCTTCGTTCACATTTTCTAAAGAGGGCTTTGCCTTTGCGGGAAGAATGTGTAACATCCTACCGTCTAATACAGAACCGTCCAGCTCACTGTAGGCTTTTACAGCATGTTCTGGCATCAGAAATGTTACTGTGCCGAACCCTTTCGGTCTTCTAGTTTCTCTGTCTACAGGTAAATCGACTTCAGACAGAGGACCATATTTTTCAAATAATTTTCTAATTTCGTCTTCCGTAATTGTATACGTTAGATTCCTGATAAATATTCTTCCAGATTCTGCTATACTCTCTTCGTCTTTTAAAGCCTCCTCTTGTTTCTTCCATTTTATATTAGTTTTATTCAAACTTTCGTTAGATTCAATTTCCTCTTTACGCTCGTATTTAGATACAAATATTTGTTTCCCATCTGAAAGAATGCAAAATTAAATTAAAAATGTATACGTAAATGTGTATTACATTTTATATTATATCTAAAGTTTTTTACCTAGAAAACTTTTATTCTTCATAAGAGCTTTTTTCATGGCTTGCTCCGTTTTGAATCCTACATAAGCTATACCTTTAATATTACGTGGAACTCGTATAGATTTTGGTTTTATCGGTCGAAAGAATTGTTTAATGTGTTTTTTCGCATGTTTGAATGCAAGTCCTTTAATTTTTACAGTAAAGAACGTTAATGGGCCATACTTTGGTACATCTTTCGTCAAAGATTTCATTCCACTCCGAAGTAGCCAATCAGGTTCAGCTTTCTCATTCGAAAGTGGTGTTTTTTCTAAAATAGAACATATATTATATTTTTTACTCAACAGAAAATAAGTTTTTTTTTTTTTCTTAAATTATACCTTTTACAGAATTATTTTCCTCATCTTCAGATTCAGTGTCAGATTCCTCTACAGCTTCTTCTTTTACTGATACATCAATGTCATTTTTCCAGACTGCTTTTACATCTTTATTAGTATGTGTTTCAAGAAATTCCATAAATAAAGGATCATCCTTGTGCTGAATTCAATATAATTAAAAGTAATTTAATAAATAATGATTTCTCAGTAGGTAAAATAAATTAATATTTATTAATTAGAAAATTAAAAAATATACCTTCTCCAGTGCTTGCTTAATTTCATTATTTTCCTTTTTATCTGCTTTTTTCTTTTTTACTTTGCTTTTATTCTTAGCATCTTCTATATCATTTTTTTCTATTGAATCTATTTGTTTCTCCTTTGATTTTGATGTTTCTTTAACTTTATTATGAGCACTGTCACTTGCATATTTACTCCATGACCGTGGCTTTGAAGGATCACCTAAAATTTATATGCAAACTTATACTTCTTATATATACTTATACTTTTGTATGACATTTATTAAACTATTAAATTATTATAACAATATAATAACTTGTAACAGTTCATACCTAAGTTTGCACATTGCTGAACAGACACTTTACAAGTATCAATAAATGTTTGATCAAAATAAGATTGTGCCAGCTTGGCTTGCTCCTCTGATTTATATCCAATAAATGCAAAATGTCGAAACTTTCCATCTTTCGTATACTTAAGTTGAACATCAGTCACAATGCCCTTTTCACTAAATAATTCTTTCAATTTGACATCCGTTATCTGTGTAAAATAAAAAAAAGATATATATTTTAATTATTATATATATATATATTATAGATTAAAAGTGTTTCTATATATAATACGTACATTTTTCGGTAAATTTTTCACTATTAACCGAGACATTTCGCGTAATTAACTTCTTGCGGTTAGAAATAAATCTTGCTCACGTTTCTCGTAAGCACGTTGCATATCAAAGCATGTATGCAATGTTTTCGGAAACGCATTCGATATCGTGCAAACGAATTCAGCCAATAAAAGCGCGGAACTAGGTTTGGCACGCATGTAACCTATCGGACACCGGCGGTATCGCTAAATGCATTTGTGTAATAACTGTTGAGAAGCTACGTCTCAATTGATAAATTTATGGATGAAAGCATTTGTGTTAATAAATATATTTATTTAAATAATTCCTTTAAATGACATTCTTTGCATATAACGAGTTATTGTAAGTAATAATGGGAACGAAACGTAATTATAACTGTGAGTCAATTTGGAACTGGCATCCGGAGATCGTGCTTGTTTCAAAATCGCCTGTCACTTATAAAGGCTTTCTGATAGTCTCGCATTCGTTATACACCTCCGCCAACACCGGATGCTTCCGAATAAAATTGAAATTAATTATGCCTAATTATCCGTCGTTCTGTAACGCGGAAATCAGTTTCGGCAAGCAAATTGCTTATCTGCGAAATAAAGAATTTAGCAAGGATGTGAAGGAATCTATGAAATCTGCACAAACAGTACAATCATTCTTGTTACAGTTACAAATAATTATTGTAAGTATACACGTATTTCTCTCCCACCTTTTTTTAATATTAATATAATTGTACATTTTGCTTATAGAGTAAATACATATGGAATACAGATAATAATATAGACAGTAAAGTTGAGACAGTAAATTTGTTGAATGACTTTGTGTCTAGAAAAAATGTTTTACAAGATATAAAAGCAGCTCTTCAAAGTTCATCTGTAAGTATATAAATTTTATTCCTTGTAAGCTCTCACTTGATCTCAATTATTTAAAAAAAAAATTTATTATTAAAGGATGTGCAATTGTCTTGTGATGGAAATTTGAATATTATCAAGTTGTCTTTAAGAGGGATATCTCTTAAGCTTAAAAGATGTAACAATGCTGGAACACCTTGGAAAGTAGTATCTTCTGACTTGCTTGATATTCCAGCATTTGAAAACTTGGAAATGAATGTAACTAGTTTAAGTGTTGCAATGACAAAGTTAACATGGAAAGTGGAATTACTGGAAAGAGCATGGGAACAATTAAAAGAAATTGATGAGTAAGTTTGTAAAAGTAGAATGCATTTTATTTGGTTTATTGCCAAAGCAATGATTAAATAACATACAAAAGTTTTAATTTATTATTTAATTAATTTAATTTATTATTAGGAATTGTTGGGTGATTGACCCACCTGAACCAAACAAAAGTCACATGTACAGACGTATTCACTTGTCTCAATCTATATCTGTGACAATTACGATAAATCCGCTGAGTCCTACTGCTGTACCAACAATTACATTTTCAGGCAGTGATAACGAAGTGAAAAGGCAAAAGGATGAGGTTTCTAATAATATTCATGTATGTGCATAATATAAACTAATGATTCAATTATACGGAATTTAAAAATTAATACGTTTTTTTTTTTTTTTTACAGAATTGGAATCAGGAGTGTAATATTATAGAAAATCTAAAAAAATTATTAAATATGTATGAATTTCCAGAACAACAAGATAGTTTGGATGACGTGAAAGGCATTATTAGTAATTGTGAATGCGGTATATGTTTTTCTGAAAAATCAGAAACTGATAAATTGCCGGATAAGATATGCAATAACATAAAATGCATGAAACATTTCCATTCAGCATGCTTGTCTAAGGTATCACGCAGATCATACATAATTATATACATAATCATATATAATTGTATAAAATTCCACAATTATGTTAATTTTCAAAAAATAACATTTAAAAAATAGTACAATCTTGTAGCGGCCGCCCGCGCGACGGTCTGTAGCGGCCGCTATAAATCTTATTTTATTTGCTATAAAACATTACATAAAATATATTTCAATAAAACTTTTTTTTATAACAGTGGTTACAAACGAATGCTGGGAATCAAGTTGTGTTCGGCTATATTCATGGGAATTGCCCACATTGTAAGGAAAGCATTTCCTGCCCTGTTGAATGAAGAAGGTAGATATTGATTTACCTCTTAAAAATTATTTATTCTATTCAAATATATGTATATGTGTATAATTCACTTCTTGAAGCCACTCTTTCATGGATTGATTAAACTCTGAGGTTCCACATATTAAAATTAAAGTTGTTTCTGTATCACTATATTGCAAATAGTCAAAAACAAGTGATTTGCTTAAACGACCGGCGTTTACTTTAAAATTATGAAGGTTGATTCTCTTATCTAGGAAAAAAAAATACATTTAAGACAACCAGTATATGTGTATAATTTATAATATAAAAATAACTTTTCAAATTTTATTTCGTAACGTTTCGATGTCGTATACCATTTAACTGGGACAGTTGTAGTGTGCATTTAAAGTTCCAATAATCTGCAAGTTGCATTAATTCTTTTTTCAGAGGCACATGCTCCACGGATGGAAATCCTACAATAAGATGTATTTTTGTCAATTCCCTCTCATCATCGATGACTGCTTTAGCTATAGGATAAAGTGCTGCTATTCCAGAACCAATGCAAAACATTACGATCTGCTGAAAACTATCGTAATAACGCATTAACTTGTGAGAAAAGTAAGCTTTAATTATTTTTATTTTATATACCTGTTTCTTTCGTAGTTAAAATTTCCATAAGGACCCCTAATTTTAATTGTACTACCAATTGCTGCATTTTTCAAAAGTGAACTGAATTCACCATGTTTATATACTTTCACCAAAAAAACTAAACTTTTGTATGTCCAAGCAATTGGAGTATATGGTCGAGATTTGTTAAAAAAATGTAGCATGACATATTGACCAGGTATAAGATGTAATCTAATATTATTTTTAATTTTGTATTCTATATAATATATATAAAGAGATTATTTCTTTAAATATAAGTGTAATATTTTCTTTTTAAATATCTACACTACTTAAAAAAAAAATTGTTTAATTATAACATTTTTTTTTATAATAAACGATTATAAACTTAATTATTTCTAATATATTTTATATAATTTGTTATTTTTACTGTTGACTTAATAAAATTATAATACCTGGATACTCTAAATAAATTAATATGTAATCTTCTGACGCATCACATATACTCGTAACGACAAATGCCTTGTAAGACATAAGAGACAACAAATTGTCAGCTGTTTTAACTTCTGCTTGTGTCTTTTTATTCTCCCATTCTTTTAGTAACGTTTTGTGAACGTCAAAAATACATGGTGTGCAGCCACTACCACAGCAATCTTCTTCCAATGGTGTCTTCGGCCTGTCATCGTCATTTTTATAATCGTAATTATCTAAACTCATTTCACTTTTTTTTTCTCTACATACAAAAGCACAAATACAAGTTAACCAAATTGATACATAAGACGCGACTAAAAGCACAGTTAAAATAATTATTGACTTACTATCCCAACGTATTTAACTGCAGATACATTATAGCGTTGGAGAGCAAATTATTTTATTTAAAAATTATTAGTTTAATTATTGACTTAAATTTTTATTCCTCAACATTGACGATTCGTACTACTGAGTTAGTTTGACGTATGAAAAAACTTTTAGAATTCCTCCACATTTACTAATCCGTGTTCCTATATACATCCAGCCAATGTGAGAACACGTAAAACACTCCAACCACCACTGTTACCACCAGCAAATTCTTCTGCTAAAGAATCGTGTTTTAAAATAATGTTCACATAACCTGGCATCGAAAGAATTTTGTACGTATACTCGCATTTAATAATCTTGAAGAATTCAATTTTTTTTTTCTTATGACTGCTTGTATTTCAGTTTCTCATTCGAGAGAATGTGGCCCTTGGTAATAAGGTCTTTGGGCAAATTCGGTAAATATATTACGTTTCCTATTGTGGGTATTATTGGATTCGTTGGATACAATGTTGAGGGATGGGTATCGGATCGTTACACCCCGTCAACAAAACCTATTACGCAACAGCGACAAGACAGGCTGTTGGAGAATATAGATTCAACTTCCAAAAAGAAGCATAATCCTTTAGAAGTTAATCTTTCGCCGTCTTTGTCTAGCTAGGTGTGCGTGTCGTTAATACTCTTCATAAAAAGTATAATAATTACATCATTTGCAGAAGATATGAATAAATTGTTAATTAATATCGTGGAAAAATCCTTAAGTTTCATGATACGTATGTTTAAATATGCGTCGATTGTTTTTTCTTTTACACAATTATGGCCGCAGACCAGTAATGCGAGATTGTTTTATTTAATATTTATTGGACCTTTTAAAAATTTATAGCAAATAAAAAATTAATAAAGCATTAAGCTTCTACTCCAAATTTGTAAATGACGATATGATTGTACACGTTGCCTGGTCGTAATATACTATTGGGGAAGTTTTTATGGTTTATTGCGTCGGGATAATTTTGCGTTTCCAAGCAGAAAGCGGCATGCTTGAAATAATTCGCTCCGTTTTTACCAGCGATACCAGTTTCGTTCCTCTCCGGTATGGAATTCGCTGTATAAAGTTGAACCCCCGGTTGATTCGAGTATACCTCTAAACGACGTCCTGAATCCGGATGCAATACTTTAGCAACAAAATTAATTTTCTTGTCGTTGAACGGCTCTGGCAAGCAGAAGTTATAGTCGTAACCACCACCTGGCACCTTATTGATGACGTTACCGAGGATCGTTGGTTTCCTAAGATCCATTATACTGTTATCAACCGATCTAATCTCGCCGGTAGGAATGCTCTCAGAATCCGTGACAGTCCACCGATCAGCATTTAGCATAAGCACATGCTTATACAGTTCTTCTGCATTTGTAGCCTGAAAATGATTTACAAATAATGATCGGTAATATAATTTTTTTTTTTTTTTCGTGATCGATTGATTAACTACAACAATAAAATTATATTCGACATATTAAGAAATACATTTTTGCTTTTTAATATAACGAGATAATATACGTACGTGTCCAGCGAGATTAAAATAACCATGATTCGTCAAATTAATCGGTGTGGCCTTTGAAGAATTTGCTTTCATCTCTATGCATAGTTCTCCATTATTGTTGAGTCGAAAGCTAGCCGTCGCGGTGACCGATCCCGGATAGCCTTCGTCACCATCCGGACTGACCAAAGTCATTACCACGCGATCTCCATCAATTCTTGCATCCCATATCTTAGAGTTCCAGCCGTGCGAACCACCGTGGAGACTGTTCTCACCTAAATTCTTCGACACGTTATAGCGTTGACCATCCACAACAAAAGTTGCTCTACCAATACGATTTGCAACTCGTCCAACAGTGGCACCGAAATACGGATTGCTTGACGACAAATATCCTAAAACATAATCGTCAAATGCTTCATTTAACTTAATCTTTTTCAATTACAACAATGTTATCTCTCAGAATACATAAAAACTTTAACTGGTAATTTTAATTAATTATTTTATTGAAAAAAAAAATTTTTTTAATTAGATAATGCAATAAAAGTATTTTTCGTCTATTAAGAGAGTAATTTTTAAACTACCTTCGATATTATCAAAACCAAGCATGACATCGGCTACGTTTCCTTTTTTATCTGGCGTTCTAATAGCAGTCAGTGTCGCACCATACGTAATGACATCAACTTCTTGACAAGCATTATTTTTCAACGTGAATTTTTTTATCTCTTGTCCATTTACAGTACCCCATGTCGTGGTTGAAATACAATCTCGAGCTGCCATATTCTTCCTAAGTAGACAAAAGGTAGGAATTAGTAATAATTAAATTGTGAATACATTTTAACGTGCCGCCACGAACATGTACGATCATGCAAATAAGTTCCCTTTTTAAAAACTGAATAAAGTCCCAAAGTACATTTACCAACAATGCCTTTGCGATGCAGGCACGAAATTAAACTTTCTACACAAACGAAACGTTTTGAAAGACGAGCGCTACGCTCAGAAGCTCCCCGAAATGTATTCAATTGTCCCACTTATATCGAGTATAAGTCGTAATATTAATATTCGACTTCTATTGGTGGCGAAAAACGTATGTGTTGCTATGCTGAATTGAATCTACTGACGATTGCATACGGAGTACGAACCCTCAACATATCGCTACGATCTTATCGCGGCAGAACAAAAATATCCCACATAAACATAATTATGACGCAACGATGCAAAAGTATCAACCATAAAATTAAAATAAAATAAAACAGACGGCACGATTAATAGCGAGCATTTTCAAAAGTACATTATTTCATTAATTTTAGTATTTAATTTAAAAAAAAAAAAAAAAAATTTTATCGCAATTAAAAAAAAATTCTCTTATCGCGAGAACAATAAATAAAACTAAAGTGTGCAGTACTTCTTACCCAAGCCAAGAAGAGGCCAATAATATAAAGAGATGCAACATTGTCGATTGTACAATTTTAATAACTCCAGTATAGATGTACGATGCAGATAATAAAAACTGCACGTCTCACGGAATAATGCAGTAAAACGTTTGTCTCAGTTCTTTATAATTTCCACCCACTTCCATTAAAAAAAAAAAAAGA